>NC_089586.1:125345818-125645818 GCF_019320115.1 Miscanthus floridulus | reverse complement strand
TCTCTCTCTCTCACGCTGCCTTACCAGGCCGCAACGCGGGCCTGGGCCGGCAAAGCGCCGTGGCGCGCTCGCCCGCCTGGGCCATGATGTGGCCCATGCATCCTTCGCAGTTGAATTCAATCGGACGGTCGAGCGGTCGTTTTGGTCGGTCAAAACCAGCGCCGCGTCAGAGCCACCGTAACCCTAGCATCATTCGCCCCTCCCTCTTCTCTCTCTACGTCGCTCTTTCTTCTCTCCTCAGCGCAGCGAGCACAACCGAGCAAGCGAACCGAGAGCAATGAAGGCAGTGGAGTGAGACAGCTATGGCACCGTGCGCCGGCCTCCTCGCCGATGCACATGCTCCCCAATGGGTGAGCACGCCGCCGTCGAGCGGCCTGGCCACGGCACCCCCTTGGCCGAGCCTGGTGAGCAGCTACCCCCCGACTCGGCCCTTCTTCTCCCGCGCTGGCGAAGGGCTATCCCGACGCACGGCGAGGTAGGTCCGTTCCCCCTTTCCCCTTCTACGATTTGGTTCTTGATTCTCTTTTTGGTTGAGTCCAATTTGATTTTTTTATTCCTTTTCTTTTTGGAGTTCATTCGAATCAGGATCTAGGGTTAGGGTTTCGCTTTTCTTTTGATTTTTTTTCTTTTCTATTTATATCGAATCACTTTCTTCCCCTTCTTCATGCGAGTTAGGGTTAGGGTTCTCAAGAACCCGATTCGGTTTTGATTCGAGATCGAGATGGGGATTTGTTCTAGGGTTCTTGAGATCCTTTCCCTTTCTCTTTTTTAGTTTAGGGTTCGACTTTGATTCTGTTCTAGGCCGAATCCTTCTTCCTTTGTTCTTTCTTTCACCCAGTTAGGGTTAAGGTTTTTCTTTCCCACGGTCTGTCTGTGGGTTAGGGTTCGGCTTGAAGTGCCGAGACCCCTATCTCTTCTCTGATCTGATCACGGATGTTCTTCTCTTGTTTTCTTGCCGCACGCCGGTGAGGATGACGGTGCGGCATCTTTCCCCGCTTGGTGGCGGTGGTGACCGGGGTTCTAGTGACGTCCGCCACCCCGGTCTCTTTTTAATTTGCTTTTACCTGATTAGGGTTAGGGTTACACACTGGCAATCTGGCTCTGGTACCAATGTTAGTATCATAATGTACCTCTATAACCGTAGATCTGAGGTAAGCCTCCTTGCATTTGCATAGTTGCACCATAGCAGGGTAGACGCCGGTACCATGGGGTTGTTGGCGTTGTGGTGGCGATGTAGTGGACCGGTGGTGACGCTACAGGGGCGATGGCGGTGCGGTGGGGCATCCCGTCGCTGGTAGCACTCCTTTAGATCGGATTAGGTTTCTCTTTGGTAGGATTGTGGCGGCTCCGGTCAACTTCGTTTGTTGAGCCCAGTTCCCCACTCCTCTATTAATAGTGCTGTGCGACAGGGGCCTACCAACCACATTAGAGTTGGGCGTCCCCGATCAGGGCGCAGATCAAAGGACCCAATAGGCCGTTGGGCCTATTAGTGGAGATCAACTAATAGTAATGACTAGAATGATCATTGTGCCATCTTTTTTTTATGCTGGCATGTTTATAGCTCGATGCTTTGTGTATGTCACATGTGTATGCATACTAAGAGGCAAGCATGGCTATGGAACACCTGAGTGTTCCTAAGCCATTCAACATTTGATTCTTTTGGACCATCTGATGAAGCTTGAACAAGTCACTTTATCTTCAACCTCCGGAGGTCCTCTTAGCTCTTATTGGACAGCAAATAGCCAGTACATGGCGAAATCAGCTTATTTAACTCACTTCAATGGAAGCGTTGAGCACTACAAAAGAAACATCCTTTGGAAAGCTCGATCTGAAGAAAAGTGTAGATTCTTTGCTTGGACTGTGATCCAAAACAAAATTATAATGGCGAAAAACTTAGGCGTCACATCAAAATTTGTGTCATTGTGTGATCTCTGCAATGGACCTTTGGAGACAATCACCCACACCTTGCTTGCATGGCTCTTTCGCCTAGATGGTGTGACACCAAGTTCTCTCCTCACAACAATTCACTTTGAGCAACACATCACAACTAAATAACTTGAATTTCATTTGTATTGTTGTCTTGTGCTTGAACTAGATTGCCTTTACAACAACACATCTTTTTGACTTTTCATTTCAACACAATATGGAACACTTTCAAGTTTGCCTTTATGATTGAACCATTGATACACTTCAAATGATACAACATCTTATATTCCACATGTATGTAATATAATCAACTTCTAGTTCAACACTTAGCAAATTTGTTAGTCGTTTAACCGTGTTGTCGGTCAATCATCCAAAACCCACAAAAGGGCTAGATGAACTTATAGGATGCAACTGGTGTGGCGATCCAAGCCGCGGGAAAAACTCCTTCCAATCTTCCTCACGCATGAACTTGCTTGCCTTGCCTTTTAGTGATATCACCCAATGTGGAAGAAGTTGGCAAGGAACAAATAGGAGTGAGCAAGGGGCCCTTTCGGTGATACCGCCGAGAGAAGACCTATTGTTGTCTACTGTTGTTTATCTGATCATCAAGGTCAAGGTGAGGATACTGTAACACCTTTGGTGTTTTGACCTAGCACTAAAACTTGACATGCCATCATATGCATTGCAAAGCATTCATAAAGTAGAAAATTTTGAATGCATTCACTAAATAAGCTTTATTTCATAACGTTGTTATTTTATGTGATGTGATTCCAAACCCTAAATAAAGATCATGACCACAAGGGTCAAATTTCATGTGATCATGTGAGGCCATGTGTCATTTGACTCAAATAACCCTAATGGGCCATGTTTCTGGTCAAAAATCAAAGTTAAAGTAAAAGGTAAACAAATCAAATTTGAATTCAAATTCAAATCATAAAAGTCCTTTTTGCCCCTTTTGTCTAAATTCAAAATTCATTTGGAATTTGGGGTTGTGATAAAAAGCAAAGTTGAAGCTTATTTTATAGGGATCAACTTTGGTATTCAAAGTTTTTCAAGTTTACATATAAAATTTGGAGTAATTTTGAAATGATTCAAATGCTCAAATGCACCCCAAATTCAAATTTCAAAATGGAGGTAGAATTTGAAAATGTTCCTTGAAGCAAAGTTGTAGAGTTTGAAAAGTTGAGCAACTTTCATTTTTGGAGATTTTCAACTTCTTTAGAAAATTTGAGAGTAATTTGAAAAATGGACTCAGTGGCAGTTCTATAAATATTTCAAAAATCAAAATCGACATCGCCTGTTTGCCACCGGCGACACGCAACTGTTCGTCGCCGACCTTCTTCGTTGCTTTCTCGCACGGTGACACGCAGCCGGCACCGTGGCGAGCTCGTTCGTGCGCTATCGACGCCGAACGTCTCCTTCCCGTCTATAAATAGCAGCAACCGCCGCCGTCGTCTTCCGTTTTTCCTCTTTGCTCTCCTCCGCCACCGATCAACTCCGCCGCTCGCCGTAGCCACCGTCGACGCCTTCCAGTCATGCCTAGCTACACCAGCATGATCGTCGTGACCTAGCGCTCCTCGTAGGCTTGCTCGTGTCGTTTGGGTTGGCCAGAATCGCCCAGCGCAGCGCGTCTTCCCCGTGATCGGCCGGAGCTCCGCCACGACCGACCTCACCATGGTCAGGCTGCTCCAGACCGTCTCTGCCTTCACCAAGCACACCGGCGTGATCGTGGTGAGCTCCTGAGCGTGTTGCTCGCTTTGTTTTAGTCTCTACTGCACCGTGGTCATGGTTGTGCCGTGCGCCGTCGAGCCGAGCTGCCATGGCCGGCGTGGAGCTTTCTCCTATGCGCCTGCTGCGGTTCTGAGGGCTGGGATAGTTTCACGAAGTTGTGTAGATGGTTTTGGTGCTATCCGTCTCGCCGGAGACTCGCTGTCGGCGCGTTTTGGGCCGGCCAGTGATGGCAGCGCCGCCGTGTCCTGTTATGTGTCACTGACGAGTGGGGTCGGGTTGTCAATGAGAAAGAAAGAGAAGAACAGTAAGGTTTTGATATTTTCTGAATTTTGAATAGTGCTGAATCTTTGGGAATTTGTAGGAAAATAATCATAGCTCCAAAAATTCTGAAAATTTGTGTGTAGCTTCTGTACATGCTCTAGTATGGTTTAAAAATATGAAACTTGAAATTTGAATAAATTTTTTATGTTCAAATATTCAGTCCATTAATTGATAAATGCAATTTCCATGATTTTTGTAGGCCACTGTATAATTCCAAAAATTATGAAATTTGTTTTGGTACACTAATTTGTCATGAGGAAGCTTACATAAAATTTTGAGGTCATTTGGAATAAGTTCATTTTTGAGCTTATTTCCAAATTAATTCAAAAAGAAATAAAAGCAAACCCTAAGTGTTAGATTAGAGTTTGATCTTGTTTTGGTCATGTTATGTGACTAGTAGGGTTTCAAGATCAGTTTGGTCAAGTCACATGTGTGGTTCTTGCCGGTAGAATTGCAAGTTGGTTTTATTGGCTTGCAACTGTACCGTGAAAAACAGTTGTATTCGAGGTGTTGTTATATTTCATGTACCATGACAGCATCATGTTTACATTATCATCATGTTAAAGCATATGTTATTATTTCGTGTAGAATCCGAGAGTGAAATGATTCTAATTGAGCAAGTTCTGAAAGAATCCCCGGTTATCACGGGATTCGATAATTGTGGTACTGATCCGGAACCTGAGATCGTCAACGAAGGCAAGCCCCGGTTTATGCATTAAACCATTACCTTGTTTACTTTGAAAAGTTTATCACCTATGTTACTTATTGCATTAAGTTGATTAATTCAAATGTTACCTACTTGATGCATTGCCTACCTTGTTAATTGTTTACCATCCTTGAAGATGTTTTTTATTTACAAAGGCGTAGATTGCTTAGTATGCTTTATAGTAGGCTTTTAAAGTAAAAGTTTTGATACAATCAAAGATGACATACTAGCCAAAGAAAGAAAGAAGATAGAATGAACTAGAGACTAGTCAGGTGACTTATCTTGAATGTTGGATAATGTTGCCGACTATGTCGCTTAAAGGCCACTCATTGTGGATCTTCTGAACGAGACACTTTGTAGTACTAGTCACATACTCCAGTAAGCCTACTTCGGCTAATCTGATACTAAGACGAATGCCCACGCACTGGGAGTGGAGAGATGGCGGGAGTAGCGTGTACCCTCGTGGCTGAAATGTGGCCGGATTTGAGGTGTGTTGTGCTCTCGAGTGGCGTGGAGACGGCTTAGTATAGGAGGATCCGGTAGCAAGGTTGATATATGCAAGATTAAGTTCTACATATGTCGTGTGATAAGGAATCACCAGCTAGGACTTGAATCAATTCGAATTGCCGGTACTCCGCGGATATGAAGACTCGATTCATTACAGAAGCAATGCAGGACTGGTGAATTACTAAAACTTGAGAAAAGGAATGGAATGAGAATGTTTGGAATATGGGATATGAACACTTAGTTTGAGATAATAAACCAAGAAGACTTAGGGGTAAAACGTGAAAATAGGATGAAGAATAGTAAGCTTTTGGCAAAGAACTTTTGAATCTTACTACATCCTTACTTTGCCCCAACACCTACATCTTTAAAGTTTTTCACCCCCTGTTACGTCGGGTTAGTCTTGTTGAGTACTTTTGTACTCAGGGTTTGTTGACCCTTGTTGCAGGTGAGTCGCATGCATAAGCTTATTTTGATCCCTGCTGCATGTCTGTGTTTGAAGTCAATGACGATGAGGAGTGATGAATGGCCTTTGGACAAGGCACTAGTTTGTATGATAAATAAAGTTAATGTAATATTATCCCGCTACTATGGTTGTATGACACTTATGGTATTGTAAGTTTGAAAACAACTAGTTTGTAAACTATGTTATCTTAAGACTTCCGCTATCTTTTACTCTGATGTATATATTTGAATAAACTGTTGTAATCTGCAATGTCTATGATTGGGATCCTGTTTGAAAAGAGAATCGTGGATGATTCAGGTTTCCCGAGGACACCCGACAGACCTGTTGAGTTGTTGGGAACTCGTGAACGCTATCCGAGGTCTGTTAAGACAACGATAGGTGCACGTGGGCCCGGTTTCTTAGGAGGTTCTGCCACAGATACGATGCTTCATTGTGCGATGTGCCATCAACATTTACTCAACCAAACCGCAGAATAATTCAACTGCACCCTATCCTGCCCGTGGGCCATGCTTACAGTCCCCTTTTTCATTTACTCCCTCCACTCGAAACTATAATTTGTTTTCTCTTCTCTAGGTGCATAACTTTTGTTATGCATCTTAGATATAGATTATGTCTAGATACGTAATAAAACTCCTTGAAACTATAATTCGTTTTCGCTTCTCTAGGTGCATAACTTTTGTTTTGCATCTTTGATATAGATTATGTCTAGATTACATAATAAAACTTCTTATGTATCTAGAAAAGTTAAAATAGATTATAATTTGTAATGGAGAAAGTATTTATTATGAGTTGTGTGTGCTCTTGTAATTTGCAAGGCTGCGAGCACCATTATATGGCGATGGCGATTGGACATGTATACGAACAAGTTTGTAATCACTGAAATGATCATTGTAACATTTTTTTATGCTGGTATGTTTATGGGCTGCACATTCTCTATGCGTTATGAATCTAAATTGTGTATGTTATGCCTTATAATAGTGTTGTAGTATTTCATTTTATTTTTTTCATATTTTTTAGGCTGAAAGCCCTGCTACTGCTCACATGATTAAATAATATAAGCAAGAAGATTTCAGTTTGGTGTTGGTACACAACAAGTACTCCGTATATTGGTCATATTCAGATTCATCTTTGTTCTTCTCATAGAAACAGGTCTCCAGTTTCAGATCAATGCATGGATTGATAACACCAAAGTCTAGTGGCTGAAACATTTGATTACGAGTTACTTATTAGGATCCATCCTTAAATAAAGCATAAAACAAAGAAAATAAAAGTGCAGGTGTGGAAGCCATCTAAAATGCTCAGATAATATTTGATTTTCCTTTTTGAAAACTATGGCCGGATAATAATAACCACGTTCGACTATGATAATGAACCCCAGGGCCGAGGCCCCGCAACAGGCCAGCACTGAGCATGACATCACAAATCGGATTGAACAATGAACGCTACTAGAACAGTAATGTCGTCCGGCTTCCCCTTGCGCAATCGCCTTGAGCGTGTTTGTTTTGACCTCTCGTAAGCGACGCCGGCGATGATGTCCGCCATGTTCTTGGGCGAGAAGCCCAACGTGGGGTCCCTAGAGGAGAAGAGATGCTGTTTCCGCCGGGCCTTGGTGGACGCGAAGCGAAGCTTCGCTCGCGTGGTGCGGGACAGGTGCCGCTGCGGCGTCGACAGGAACACGATCTTGCTGTCCTGGAACACGACAAAGGCACTGTCACCGATGTACGCCCAGTCCAGAGCGTTGCCGGCGAGCGACAGGATCACCGCCGTCGACGCTCCCGTCGCACCCGACGCGGCCGTCTCGTCGTAGGCCCGCTGCAGCAGCGCGGAGGGGCAGACGTGCGCGCCGGGCTCCAGCCCCGCGACCTCCACGGAGGCGCTCGTCATGAGACCGCGGGAGAAGGCGCCAGCGTCCACGCCGTAATCCGCGGACGCGCCGACGCCATCAGCCACGCCGAGAACGCTGGCCTTGGCGTTCGCAAAGTGCGCGTCGTGGTCGTGCAATGGCACGTAGCATGACGCCCAGTCGGTCGTCGGCGCCAACGACGTCGCGGCGTCGGGCTCCGTCGGGCCGCTGTCATCGGCATCCAGACCGGCTCCGTCCTCCGTCGTCGGCGGCGGCTGCAACAGGGAGGCGGCGAAGTCGGCGACATCGTCGTCCTCGCCGGAGCTGGCGTGGGGGACACTCGATAGCCGAGACCCAACGCGACGCGGAGTGCGTCAGGGACGCGGGCGTCAATGTCTTCGAGGGTTTGACGGATCTGCTGTAACTTCTCCATCGTCGTTGCCATGGTCCGTCGCCTTGGTAGTTTGATCTGGTTTGATTGACAGCCACGTTTCCGTGATTTACTCGTGTATTCGTGTTGTAGACCAGTACTTGAGAATCAAGGAAAAGGAAGGCTATAAAATCTCCACCGAGGCCTTTACTGGGCTTAATTACCTTTATTATATTCAGGCCCATTTGTTCTGGTCTGATCCTTTGCTGGTTTGTTGACTCCGAAACCTGAAAATCGAAAAGGACTCTTCGTTGACTGGGCCGTGTTGCGACTTGCGAGAGGCCGATAGTGGCTTTGCAATGGAATGGAATCGATGAATCCCAAAGATGTTCGCCCATCACTGAGTTGCCCAACAGTGACTATCAACATAACATTTTTTTCCATCCAACTCAATGGTTTCATAACATTTTCCCAATGAGGAAAAAATATTCCATCTCACATAAAAGAGCTCTAGCTTTATGAGAAAAATGTTTTACTTTATAAAATGTTCCTGTTTCGTGTGAAAAATGATCCAGCTTAAATATAAAATGTTCTCGCTTCACTAAAAAAAATGCCCCAACTTAAATAAAAAAAGTTCTAGCTTCGTGAGTCATGACTACAATATTCTAGATTAAATAATAAATACGTTAAAAATGTTTAATCAAGGCTACTGAAAATGGTGAACTAAATTTCACAAAAGGCTTAATCAAAAAAATAAAATATGAGTACAATAAGTTGTCATGAAAATAACATGCAAATAGAATAAAAAACGAACACTATAAAAAGGGGATAATGTTGTTTTTTTAATGGCTTAAAACTTTAAGTACAAGTTGTAGTATATGAACTTACGTAAAAACTCACACCACACACCCACACTGAGCGCAAGCTAGATCTATACCTATACCTATACCTATACCTATACCATACCTATACCTATACCTACTTCACCATTGTAAAACATCCGCCCACACTGAGCGCAAGCTAGATCTATACCTATACCTATACCTATACCTATACCTATACCATACCTATACCTACTTCACCATTGTAAAACATCCGCGCTTCATGCTGCAAAGAAAACTGGAGAGAAAAACCCTTGTGCAAACCTGCGTTGAGTGGGACTCGAACGCAGGTGGCAGACACTCCACCCGAGCGGCCTTACCAACGAACTACACGCGTGTTCACAGATGGGAATGATGTTGTTTAAAGAGAACTAGGAAGATAGGCGCGCTCCGCTGCGCCCGTTCGCGAAGCATATACCTAAAAAGACACACGACACCTTCACCATTGTAAAACATCCGCGCTTCATGCTGCAAAGAAAACTGGAGAGAAAAACCCTTGTGCAAACCTGCGTTGAGTGGGACTCGAACGCAGGTGGCAGACACTCCACCCGAGCGGCCTTACCAACGAACTACACGCGTGTTCACAGATGGGAATGATGTTGTTTAAAGAGAACTAGGAAGATAGGCGCGCTCCGCTGCGCCCGTTCGCGAAGCATATGCCTATATATATTTGTTTAATTAGCTATCCTTAGGCATTCATAGTATGAGCATAACGCAACAGTGGGCAACTTCAATTTGCATTTTATGAACATAAACCTTGTCTTCTCTCATATATGGCAGGTACTACAACTCTGAATTTCTGAAAACTCAAATATTAAGAGAAGGCCTAAAGGGGGCAATACACTGGGAATGGTTGTTTCCTCATACATTAGTACTTCCATTTGATGTAAAAATGGATCCGTTAGGCTGTCTCCAACAATGAGTAGGCAAATACTACATCTTTGGGTCATACACAGTGAATGCATCCCCACCCAATTTTTACTCCTCTCCAACAGCGAACCAAAAACGAGAACGCAAATCTCGTCCCGCGGCCTCCCCTGCTCTTCCTCCTCCGCCTCGCTGTCCTCCACTCACTCCTCACGCTGCCGTCCTCCGTCTCCGCCTCGCCGTCCTCTTCCTCGCGGCCTCCCTCCCGCTGTTCCTCCTCGCGCCGCCGTGGGCTCGCTCCCCGCGCCTCGCCGCAGGGAAGGCGCCGTCCCCTCCGCCTCGCCCCGCCTGCGAGCTCCCCACCGCCCACGGAGCACAGCGCCGCCGCCCTGCGCCTCCCCACCGCGGCGCGAGATCCCGGCCAGCCCCGGCGTCGCAGACCGGCGAGCAGGGGCGGGCGCGGCGACTTGGAGGTGGCGGTGGCCGCCGGTGGCTGGCGCGGCGACTTGGAGGTGGATCTGGACTCGGTCGAGCGCACGGGAGCCCCAGCGACCCTGCCCCGCGGCTGCTCACGGGCCTTCCCCGGCGGCCGGCGCACGTGAGAGGGTGGAGCGGGAGCGGGAGAAGGAGAGGGAGCAGCGCCTCGACGACGTGATGGAGCACCGGCGATTTGCGTCTTGGAGAGAGAAGGTGCAAAAATGAGTCCTGGTTCGGCTCGTACCCAAAATGGGTACCGCGAATGCGTCGTCTGTTGAAGCGTGCTAAACTACTGTGCACAACCTTTTTTGCATTTGGGTTGCCCTTTGCATGAGCTGTTGGAGACAGCCTTAGAGACTATCTCGATGCAGAAACCTGACATGCCGCTAGCCAGCAAATAAACGGCTGACTAAAATCTGCAAGAAATGTGTGACCTTTTGTCAGATATGTTTAATAGGGGTGTAATAACAAACATAGACACGTAGTAACATAACAAAATGAAGTGAATGGAAAACTTTCACACATCCGGGAAATGATTCCACAATTTAAAGACAGCCACATATGAGTTTATCCAAATCCAAATGGAGACATATGGTTATTAATTACCTTATTAGTTGCATCTTAACAAATACAGGAAGATGCATTAGAAGCATGGATTTGTCATTCCTCTGTAGTTCTAATTTATTACTACCATTTTGCTAGGACACAAAAATATGGGAAAGAATAAAGTTATAACATCTGATCAGCAAAATTTAATGACTACTATCACCTTGTACTTGTACTTGACCCAGACAACACTGACCAAGAAGCAGGGGTGCGCCTTGGTCAAATAGCGTTTAGGATGGAAGGCTTCAGCATCCTGGTTTGATAAAGGTAATTACAGTTGTTTCTCTTGGACTGGCATGTCATACTACGAAATGAGCAATGGAAAAAAAATATTGGACTGCCATGTCATGCTATGAAATGAGCAATGGAAAAAAATAATGGGTAAGGTAAATTAGATGGTTTTCTTTTTTTTAATACCTTGTGTCGGTTTGGTAATTCTAGACATGATGCAGTTGCCTAGTGCTTGCCCTGGCAATCTGTATGTTGATATGGCCGCATCCTCAAAAGATCCTGATGCCATTGAAGGGCAATTCAGTAAAGAAAGAAAAAGGCTTTTCTAAATCTGATCTTTTTGTATATTTATATAGCATAGTTTCATAGTTAGATAACATGATACAGTAAGTAATGCAGCTGCTTTTTCCGATGTTTCATAATTAGATAACGTTAGTAAGTCGAGCTGCTTTTTTCAGGAGAACACGTACATAGTACGATGTTTCGCTGTCACTTCCAGTTTGATGCTGATGAAGCACGCAGGCCAATGGTGTATTATTGCGATTATTAACTGTCTCCAAATAACTGCAGTACAAATTAGCTAACACAGATAGCTTCTTTGAACTAACAATCAAATGCTACGTGCAGAAAGAGAAAAAGGTTTGATGTATCAGAACCTGATGGATGGAACAGATAGAAAATTTGTTCCCATTGTCTTCTAAATCAGCTACATATGAGATTTGATCGACAATTAAGGTTGAGTAAACAGAGACAAAGGTGGAAGCACATTTGTCTGAATCCAATTCTGGTGCTGACATGGGTATGGAAGCTGAAAATGCCGAAGGCAAAAAGAAATCAGCAGTTTCCTTTCTAGGACTGCAAATAAATTTGGTAAACCTTGTCATCCATACTATTTCATTTGGTAAAAAAATATATTGACATTGTTCAGTTGGCATGAGTATACAGAAGGTAAAATAGAAAAAAAAAACATATTTTAGAAGCAATTCTAAAAAAGAATCATAGTGTGTCTCCTTAGTTATATTAGCATAGTAATTGTCATGTCATACATATTTGGAAGCAAAAAGATAGGGCATTAACTAAAAAAAACATGGATACTCAGGTGATGTACCTGGTCCAGAAAGCATACAAAATTACAAATGCATTCAGAAACCTCAATACGCATGTGATGGAAATGTGTGTAGTTGTTTGAGCATTGAGCCATTGACCATATCACAATTGCAAGAAATAGTATAATAAAACAAAAGATGGAAACAAATAGTGTATGATAATCATTTATTCTTGACATAAAGCAATTTGGCAGTTACTCGTAAGACATGGACCATGACTAAAAGGGACAGATAAATTTCCAACTCTCAGCAACCTTGAATTGCTATCATGTGCCAGTAGGAACAATTAACACTCTTGGCTACCTAGGATTTATAACATCTCAGTAGAAATAAAGGTGTGAGCCCTACTTTAACAATTGTAAGTAGTTGATTTAGTAATGACTAGAGGGGTAGCGCAGCAGTGGATCCAGTACCATGAGCTTGGCCTAATTAACAGTATAGCAGTGTAGATTAATTCATGAAGGTCTTGTCTTTGGATCAAAGGGTAGGGCTTCAACCTGAAACTATGAAGGTAAATCATAAAAGTGATAATGACACTGAACCCTAATATATCTAATCACCAAACTGAAATTGAAACATGCTAATAGGAATGGATACTGGGGTGAGGACATTTATTGATTTATGATCGCAGACAGCAAGTCACATGGGCAGCAAGCAACAGTCTCAAATCCTTGTGTACCGCAGCAATAATTTGGGGAAGAAGAAAAGCAAAGCAACAATTAAAGAGAAGATAACGCATCAGGGACTACAGGGACCTCTCCTCAAATGAAAGGCTGGAATGACGTGAGGAGGGCCTGAAACGACCTGATTTCTTCGAAGGGAAAACCAGAGTCAAAGTGTAATAAGACCGTTGTAGATCATATTATCCAAATTTTCAGTCGAATACCACATCCATACAACGATAATATCAGAGTACAAATAGTGCGGAATTATATAATTTATTACATCGCCGCATTGGCGTAATCAAAAGTAGCATTCATTCAGAACAGCTTGAAGATAAGATCGTCAAACTCGACCGTAGGCACGAACCCCTCAACCGTCAAACTCCTTGGAGCTAAACTCCTCAGCAGAACCTGTGTGCCAAAATTTATCAGTACGATTTTTACTGGCCACTCCCACCCTATGAGCTATGCTTTGTGGAAATTGGATGGAAGCTGGATATAATCAAAAGGAACCTATAAGGCTGGAGTTTCCTATGTATTAGCATATCAAGTGTATAATAATATAGTCAAGTTTTAACACTATTCCCACACACACATTCCCTTTCCAGAGCCAGGTTTCGATCCTGAGATCGATATACCACCATCTGCACACCATCACCATACCATCGCTCAGTCGACAGGCCGACTCCCTCTCGGCACTGCCTCCAGGTCCGTAGCCCCTGGCTACGACCGACACTCTCACGGGGGAAGAAGAGAAGGACTCATCTCACTATCTAGTTTAAGCGAAACCCATGAAAGATCCATAGCCGATAAGTCGGCACATGTATCGATCGATCAACCATACACTCTGCAGAGGTTTTACATAACCACAAGATCTGCCTTCTTCGCTGACCGTCGTCAACTGGGCTGATTCCGGCCGCTTACTAGCCTATGATAATGTCACTCTACCATTCAGCCCTGGTACACCCCAAGTCTGGTCTGGGGTGGCTGAAACTGTGAGTCATGAGCCAGGTCCACAAGGTCTCCATGAAGTCTCGGAAGGGTGTGGGAAAAATCCTCCGCGCCCCGTACCTCCTTACACTGTCTGCTATCAACCTAGCAGTAGTGGCAATATCCTACCAAGTAGTCCGGCTGTCCCGCACCATATAGGACGAGTGGTACGTAAGGCTTCCCGGTGAATCTGAGTACTAGTAAGTCCTTAGGGATGACCAAGCCAGAATGTCTCCATCAGGGTTTCCATTAACCATGCCACCACAACACCTCCATCCCGGGCTCCTCCTATCACAGGTTCACACCCAGGACCACCTTATATACCATTTACCCACCACAGGTATCCATTTCCAGGGGTGCCCAGGTAGCATCACATGGCAAGACTTGCCCCAGGCTCGTCGTATACTCCAACTTGGTCGACACAACCCTCACCCTCCACACACCCAAGTCACACACGCAGCACTCTCCCCATAGTCCAGATAACACCAGTTTCCACCACACATTAATATAGTATAGGCGTAGTAGAAGTATAAGCAATGAAATATAGCAGTAAGCGTGTGTCTAGCCTAATAGCAGGGTATGCAGGGGTAAGGTTGCGTCAAGGTAAATGCCATCAAATAAGCATACTACCATGCAAGTCCTATCATAGTATGATTATAACAGTAAAGTAAAGCAATAGCAGTCCTATATTAGTCATGCATAATAGGTGCTACGAGATTGGGTGGGATGTGGCACCTTCAGTGTAGTCGTCTCCGTTCTCCTCACGGTACTCACGATCCTCGTCCGTCTGGTTCCCCTCCGAGTCTGCATACGTTCGAATTATAGTCGCGTTAGCGACGTCTATAGAATAGCACAAGAAGCAATGAAAATTCAAAAGAGCCAATTGCACTCAAACATGGGTTCATTGCGTAAAGCTCGATTTTAGATGAATTTTGGTTTTGGTCTTGTATTTTTCTGAGGTCGTATGAATTAGTTATGAATTTCTGAAGTTTAAATCATCTCTAAAAATGGAAAATGCTGAATTAATCCTGGGCTGACACGTGTCACGCTGTGGCTGGTCCACGTGGCATGCTGACATCAGCGTGATGTCAGCATGACATCATCGGCTCGGCTCTGAGCTGACGAGTGGGGTCCTGCTGACGTCATCAACGTCATCGTTTCCGACAGATGAGGCCAGAGGCTCTTGGGTCACTGACTTGTGGGTCCGGTCAAAGTCAACATCAACTCAACGGGCGAGTCAACGGTCAACGGGTCATGGTCACTGACATGTGGGGCCAGAATTGCTGACGTCAGGAGCTGACGTCACCGTGACATCATCATGACGTTACCTCGGCTGTGTTTGTTACTAACAGGTGGGACCCGCGTGATATTGTCATGACATCAGCATGACATCACTTACTGTCAAGTGGGTCCAGAGTCTTTGTGTCGCTGACATGTGGGTCCGATCAATAGTCAACGTTGACCGATCAACGGTCAACCAGGTTGGGTCTCGACTGGGCTTTGGTGGGCCTGGACGAGGCTAGATTTGGGCCAGGCCGGCCCGGACACGTGGCATGCTGTGGCGCTGCCACGTCGTAGCCAAGGGCCTCCACTGGGCTTCGTCCACCGTTCGGCCCACACCGCGTGGCTCACGATGAACTCGTGTTCACGGTCCATGGACCGTTGGCTGGGTCTTCAGTGGACCGAGTCCACCCTTCTTCCCTCTGGCCTGGTCTATGTGCACCGGGTGCAGGCGCGTGCGGCCGGTGAGGGGAGTCCTCTGCTTCCATCCTCGGAGTGCTCCTGCCGGTGGTGTGCTCACTGGCGAGCTCCTACGACGGTGCTGGCGTCCAATTAAGGTGGGGAAAAGCTTCGTCAGGTCTCGGCGAATACGGTAGTGGGGTCAAGGTGGCGGCCAGGGCTTTCTAGGGCGTTGGCCACGGTGGTCGGCGGCTTGGTCGTGGCGGTGCTCGCCGGCGGGTAAGGCTGGATAACGAGCCAGCTCGGCTCGTTTGGGCTCGGCTCGTTATGGCTCGTTAAGATAACGAGCTAGCTCGGCTCGACACGTTATCCTAATGAGCCAGAAAGCCAGCTCGGCTCGGCTCGTTAAAAGCTCGAGCTGGCTCGTTAAGCTCGCGAGCCAGATATAAAAAATACACAAAATATAATATTTGTATTTATCTAAAGTTTGAGAATAATAATAATACAAAAGAAATACATCTAGACCAGTTACCAGTCAATTTATAGGGTCTAGACCAGTTATCAGTCAATTATAAAGTGCAAGACATGAAGTAATACAAAAACTAATATAAGTTTTGATACTTTTTTTCCTGGAAGCTTGGCTCATTTAGCTCGCGAGCGGCTCGCGAGCTGGCTCGAGTTGGCTCGTTATAGCTAACGAGCTAAAATCTTGGCTCGGCTCGGCTCATTATCATAACGAGCCGAGCCGAGCCGAGTCGAGCCAGCCACGAGCCGAGCGAGCTAACGAGCTTCGAGTTTTTCGTCCAGCCTTACCGGCGGGGCAGCTCGGGACTGTTACAGGGGTCCTAGTGCCCCGTTTCCTTTCAGACGATAGCGGGCGACAGGGTAAAGTGTCGACGATGACTAAAGGGCGTGGCGAAGTCTGCGCGCGGTGGTGGTGCACGACGAAGCTCCGGCCGGTGATCTGGTGCTCGTGGCCAAGGCGCTGCGGCCGGCTAACGGGGTCTCGGTCTACGCGGCTATCTTCCGGGCGTCACGGTGGTGCTACGACCACTTCCTAGTCCGGCGAGGCGGCCGGGTGCGCAAGTGGTGGCCGCGCCATGACGACGGCGTCGTGAGTGCGGCGTGCGCGTGCTCTGCTATGGCGTCCAAGGGCTAGGAGGAGGTCTTAGCCAAAAGACTCATCGAGTGGTGCTGGCGGCATTCAGTGGTGGTGCGGTGGCGAGGCGCGTTGTCGGGGTAGGCGCTTAGGGCGGCGCTCCGGCTCCGGTGATCGGCGTCTCCGAGCTCACTGCTCGCCTCTCCTCCGAATTCCTTCTCGGTCCTCTTCTCTCGGTGCGGTGCGGGCTGTTGGGCCACCGAGCGGCGGCGTCGTGGGCTAAGGAACCCCTAGGGCGCCCTGGCATCGCTTTATAGCCCCGGTGCCCGAGCTCCATCCATGGCGGACGGGGCGGACAGCTGGCGATGCGTCGAGGGCATCGAACGGTATCGCGGGCGCGGGTGGTTGGCGCGGAGGTTGCGTGGGCGCGGCGCCAAGGGGACAGGGCCAGGTGATTCGCGTGACCCCGGGCCCGCGCCTGTCATTTTGGTCGAGACTTGGTCGAAGGAGGCGCCGGCGTGGGGAGGAAGACGACACTGTGCCGGGGAGTGGCTGACACGTGGGGTCAGGTTGGCAGCGGAAGCGGCGAAGCAGAAAGGCGCGCGGGCGTGAGCAGCGCGCTGGGCTGGCTTGCTGGGCCGGTCGTGCGAGTTGGGCCGGCCTGCGCGCGAAGCAGGGCTGCTTGCGGGGCCGGGTGCTGCCGCGTGCAAGCTGGGCTGGCTTGCTGGGCCGGGTGCTGCTGTGCGCTAGCGGGCCGAGCAAGCCGAGCCAGCTGCGGGTCTTCTCCCTTTCTTTCCTTTTTCTGTTTTTATTTTTCTTCTCCTTTGTTTAAATTCAAATTTGATTTTGGAATTTGAATTCAAAATTGGTGTACCTTATTCATTGAAGTTTTAGGTATGAGGCCCACAACATTCTTTTATATATATTAGGAATTTTATTTAGCTATTTTGTATAACAAAAATAGGCGTAGTTTTGTTATACAAAAATAGAAATAGTTTTCTCTTTAAGCATTTATTCTTTGGTTTGATTAATAATTACTTTATGGTTTATTTCTTTAAAGGAGTTGTTAGGCAATACATAAAACAAACGGAAATCCAAATCACCATTTGAGTTAACAATGTATGCTATATTTTATTTGTCAGTATTTAAATAAACATAATTAACAAATGACATACCATGCTCATGAAATTGTTTAGTTGGTTTACAACTAATGTAACACCTAGGGTTGGCTCCTACAGATGTTACTCAACATTGCATAGGGTAACAACAAAAATTTTGTAGTTATGATTTTTGGTGTGTGGATTTTTGGGTTGTTACAGGACCCTTACCAGCACAGGCTGGAGGCATCCTAGACGCGAAGATGGCCTTGGTGCTGTCAGGGATCGGGGGATGGACCAGCGTGGTTCTTTCAGCAGCGGACGGTGGCGCTGAAAACCGCTACTCCGGAGACACTGAGTAGGGCAAGGACGCAAAGGAAGGTGGAGAGAGCGAGATACAGTAGGCCAGCTCGGTGAGGCGGCCATGCGACAGCGGAGCGTGCAGCCGCGCCGTCCCGGTTTGCCACCACGGAGACTGATGCGCATAGAGGCGGCCTTCCCCGACCTCCGCCAGCCAATGGAAGTGGAGGATATGGGGAGGGAAGAGGGGAGAAAGGAGAAATCTCACCGTGCGGCTGTCGCTGGTCATGTCAGTGGGCATGACCGAGGAGGTGATGGCGACGTATGTGCTGGATCCGACGACGAAGCCCCCATGGAGCCATCGCGCGTGGCGCAGGAGGCAACTGCACCGAAAATGGTCGTCTGACCCGCAGCGACACCAGCGAAGCAAAAGCGGCCGCATCGATGATGGTAGACTGATGAGCGTACATCTGGCAGACCGGATCTGGCCACCGAGCGGCAAAGCGCAGTCGAGAGGTCAGAGGTTCTGCGGTGCCTAGGGACCTTGCGGCGCCCCTATCGGCCGTGGGGAAGAAGAGGGCAGGGCTCCCTAGGATGCGGCAATGGCCAGAAGGAGTGGAGGGAGGCAACACCGAGCGGAGAAGGCAAGGATGCGGCAATGGCCAAAAGGAGTGGAGGGAGGCAACACCGAGCGGAGAAGGCAAGGATGCGGCAATGGCCAGAAGGAGTGGAGGGAGGCAACACCTATAGGAGGCGGATTGCGCGAGGCGAGGCCGATGACAAGTATGGTCCTCTTCCAACTTGGGGGAGCAGTGGCGGCGGCGATCGGGATTCAGTGTTAGGCGACGGAGGTGCCAAAGGCGGGGGCGGAGGAGGCGACGGAGCCTGCGAGAAAGAAACGACGGGTAGAAGCATGATTTCGCACCGCAGCGCAATTCATTTTGCGTTGAACATTGGGCCACCAAAGCACAAGGTCCCAAAATCAGGTCGGGACACGCACGAACACCGCGCAGGCGCAACTCGACTGGCCTACAGTAGCGTCTGAACACGCACTAACACCAGGCGGGCGCAACGGAATTGGTCTAAAGTAACGGCTACACTAGCTAAGTGCGCTGAGAATGCGTGGAAGGTATGCTGTATATATGGCCGTACGGGTAACAGTAACTGGAGCGCTGAGAACGCAGCGATTCTAGGAGCTATACGGAGTTACATATAAAATGGACTAGTACAAATGTACTATGACAAGGTACCATCTCCACCTGCTCCCTACTCCCGACATACGTAATTAGCCTAGTTGACGACAAAAATTAGCTTTGTTTTGGTGATGTGGTCAGGTACTTGGGCAAAGGGTCACGCAATTACCTGTTACGCCTTAGCGTGGCCTCTTCTATAAATTTCTATAGATTATTTGGCCAAAGTTAGAAAAGTTGCATAACTCTATTGTCAACTTTGAAGTGATGCCGGCGGTGTTTGTCCTGGTTAAGGATGAAATGCAGTTTCTTTTTTCACGGATGTGCCTCACTAAGAGGAGGAAGAAAACGAAATACAGTTGGTACAAAGCTTCCAGGGCTTACGAGTACTAGGTTGTAATTACACACCATCCATTTTGTGACAATCCAAAATCCGACTATCCGCTGGCAAGTCACCACAAAGAGACCAGCGACTGTAGCTTTCTGAACCTAGTAACGATAGAAAGCAGTTGAGAAGCGAAAGTCCACGTAATAAAATATATATGCTACAAATTTTGTTTATGATGACAAATTATGGTGCTAGTTGTTGGTACGAATACGATGGATCAGTGTTTTCGTGCTGAAAGAATGCAACTTATTTTGTAATGCAACTTGCAACAGAAAACACAAACGCACACGTGGTAGCTCGACCGGATGACATCGCGGCTGCTTGGCTCGCCGGCCAGGTGATGGCAATGGGGCTCCTGACCTCGTGCTCCCCGTCGCTCCACACGATGGACCCGAACGTGTACTTCCCCGGCGAGAACACGCTTCCCTGCTCCGGCGCGAAGGTGACGTCGTACTCCTGCGTCTGCTGCGTCGCGCTGAACACGAGGCGGGTGGACATGTCCTTGATGATGTCCCCGGCGTTGTCGACGTTGTACGCGGTGGTCATCAGCGCGGACTTGATCGCGGCGGGGCTCCAGTCCGGGCGCGCCTGCCGGAGCAGCGCGGCGATGCCGCTCACGTGAGGGCACGACATGGAAGTGCCGGAGACGATGACAAACTTCACCCGCCTCGTGTCGCTGTCGGCCAGCTGCGAGGGCGAGTTCTCGCCGGTCCACGCGGCCAGGATGTGGCCTGCTCATGGAGTTCACCAGGCGATCGCGTCAACAATGTTTCATCCTGTGGCTGCGTGGTAAATTGGAGACTGCTCTAGAGTCTTGACGAGTCGTGGCCTTCGTCACACGTCACTTCGTCCCTTCATCCTGATCTAGGATTGGGACTGGGTCTCAAGCCGAGAAGATGATGAACAATGGTGCTGATGGCAGATAGACGAAGGAATAGGAAGTCAAAGTGACAAAGTTTACGAGAAAAAGAATTGGAATCACTGCGGCCACTTTGTCTCTCGAACGAAGTCGTAGCACGTCGCTTTATGAGCCAAAGAAGATAGTTGTTGCTGATTTATTAATTAAACAAAATCCACAATTAATATACATACTTATGGTACTTAAGTAAATCTTAGGGCCCTATGATTTTGAGGGCCTTGTTCCGTTGCACAGCCTGCACGGGCATAGAAAGCAGTTTAGAAGCGAAAGTCCAAGTAATAAAATATGCTACAAATTTTCTTTATAACAAATTATGCTACAAGTTGTTGGTACGATGGATCAGTGCTGAAAGAATGCAACTTATTTTGTAATGCAACTTGCAACAGAAAAATAAACACAAGCGCACACATGGGTAGCTCGACGTCGACCGGATCACATCGCTGCTGCTTGGCTGGCCAGCCAGATGACGGCAATGGGGCTGGTCACCTTGTGCTCCCCGTCGCTCCACACGATGGACCCGGATGTGTACTTCTCTGTCACGCTTCCCTGCTCCGGCGCGAAGGTGATGGCGTACTCCTGCGTCTGCTCCGTCGCTCTGAACTTCAGCGTCGGAGGCTCCACCGTGACGCGCACGCCGGCCGGGCTGGCGACGCTGGCCGTGTACGTGGCCCTGACGTTGCTCCCGACGTTGCGCACGATGCGGTGCTGCGTGACCTCGTCGCCGCCGGAGCCTAACAATACCGAGAAGGCCGGGTAGTTGAGGTCGCCCACGGAGCCCGAGCGAGTCGAGCAGTCAGTCGTCGAGCCGTCCCTCGTCAGGACGGCGATCTGACTGGCGGTGTAGCCGAGCGCGCACAGGAAAGAGACGTAGTCGTCGGTGCCGGCGTCGTACACCAGGCCTGGGTTGAGGGCGCGGTTGGGGTCCACATGGCCTGCCCCGCGCACGAACGGCGTGGACGCCGTGCCGGTGGACATGTCCTTGATGATGTCCCCGGCGTTGTCGACGTTGTACGCGGTGGTCATCAGCGCGGACTTGATCGAGGCGGGGCTCCAGTCCTGCCGCGCCTGCCGGAGCAGCGCGGCGATGCCGCTCACGTGAGGGCACGACATGGACGTGCCGGAGATAATGTTAAACTTCACCCGCCTCGTGTCGCTGTCGAGCTCCGACGGCGAGTTCTCGCCAGTCCATGCGGCCAGGATGTCCACTCCGGGGGCGGTCACGTCCGGCTTGAGAATCTCCGGCGCGAGGAGGTTTGGACCACGGCTGGAAAAGGATGCCATTCTTGGGGAAGATGGCGTCCCGTCGACGACGGTGCCGATGAACAGGATCGTCGCGACGGGGGACGCGCTGGTTCTGATGTACTTCTTGATCTTCTCGGCAGCGGCGAACGCCACGCCCGTCGCGGGGTGGATGTGCGGGGTGGTGAGGGCCTCCTCGCCGAACGCCTTGGAGCTGACGAGGATCGCTCCAGCTCCTCCGGCAAGCTTTACGGCTTCTCCTTTAGCTGCTCCACCGATCACGCCGGGGTCGCAGACCACGATCTTGCCGGCGACCCTGCGGGCGATCAGCTTGCCAGCTTCACAGACGCTTGAGCCCACGTCGCCTCCATAGACTAGCGGTAGCTTGCTGGGACCGAGCGGCGTGCCGGCATAGAGGGAAGTGCCGGTGAAGGTATCGCCGCTGCCGAGAACGACGTTCGCTGGGAACTGGCGGTTGAGGGTTGACGCGCCCACCGTCAGGATCCATGGCGCGACGTTGACGGCGGTGAAGTCGCCGGGGCCAGAGTTGCCCGCGGAGGCAGCGACGACGATGCCGTTGCGGACGGCGCTGAACGCACCCACGGCCGTGCTGTCGCTGTAAAACGGGGGCGCCTGGCCGACGGCGCCGAGTGAGACGGAGATGACGTTGACCCCGTCCTTGATAGCCTCGTCGAATGCCTTGAGGATATCAGAGGACGCGCACCCCCTTGCCCAGCACGCCTTGTAGGCAGCAATGCGGGCGCGTGGCGCCATTCCAGTGGCTGTACCTTTGCCATAGTCGAAGAAGGCGGCGTTCGCCACGGCAGAGCCTGCTGCCGTGGACGAGGTGTGCGTGCCGTGGCCGTTGGTGTCGAGCGGCGATCTGGAGTCCGTCTCACCAACCGCCCCGCCGTGCGCGGCCTCGTACCCCAGGCCAAAGAACTTGGCGCCGACGAGCTTGTTGTTGCAGTACGCGGAGGCGTTGAACGCCGACGTCGAGACGCAGCGGCCGCGGAACGTGCTTGGCGGCGGCGGCAGCGACGGGTCCGCGGCGAAGGACGCGCGGTCCTTGGGGTACACGCCGGTGTCGATGAGGCCGATCACGACGTCCGTGGCGCCGCCAGACGCCTGGAGCAGCCCCGACGACTCCGAGAGGCTCAGGAACGAGGGCGTCAGCGTGGTGTGCACCTGCTGCGTCGCGTCGGGCACGACGGCCAGCACGGCGGAGCGCTGAGAGGCGAGGTGCGCGGCCTGCGCCCCCGTCAGCCGCGCCGCGAACCCCGTCGCAGCGTGCGCGTACGAGTAGAGCAGCCTCGGCACCGGGCGCGCGACGCGCGCGGGTAGATTGTCGCGCAGGAAGGAGCGGTACGTGCCCGAGAGCGCGCGGGGGCGGGACAGCCGCGGCGCGTGCGCCGGTGCGACGTGCACAATGTAGGTGGACACACGGTCCTCCGCTTCGGACTCCGTGGCCACCGCCGCGGAGACAGCGACGACGGCGGCGAGCAGGACGCACAGCGCGCTAGCGAGCCTTGCCATCGGTGGGGTGCACCGTGTCCGTAAGAGATGGATGTGTTGGGGACTCGTGGTGGACTCGAGGGACGGAGGCGCCGCGCCAATAAGTAGGCGAGCTGATCGGACTGCTCATGTGCCGGCTTGTTGTCTGCACCTCGCGTAGTCGCGGTTGTTGGGGGCAGACCAACACGGCAAATAGGTGCTTGCCATCGAACTCGATGATCCGATCGTCTACTCGTTCTCATTTCTCAATATTGTAAGAGAAAGAACCAGTAATCTTAGCTGTTGGATTACCGAAGTGGCCAATAGGACACTCTATACTTGGCATTGGCACGTTGCGATCAGTGAAGCACGACCTGCGCGCGATGCTTTACAAGGATTATTATGTTTTTCTTATCTGTCTGAAAAAAAAATCTTGAACATTTGCGCTTGTATTTTTAGTCTACTCGGTACATCAATGATCAATCCATGTTTCTGCACTACCTACTGATCTTTAGGGATACCAATGTCATAAGGACAAAGGTAGATAATTCTTTACAAGAAGTCGACCTCAAGAAACAATGCAATTCAAACGATTTCAAATTCAATCAAATTTATATTATGATACTAAATAGGTATCATTAGATTAACGCTAATGCTCTCGTGAAGGCGTCCGTCCGGATGCCCCATTCCCAGGCCTGGCGCACCGATCAGGCCCAACAAGGCAACGAGCCTGCTCCCCTCTGTCACTACCCAACGACCTTTTCTAAAAAAAAGACAGAAATTCTCCATTCGTTGGCATGAGGCTTCACTTGCTGTCCTCGCTGCCTCGACACCACGTGACGCACGGTGCCCCCATCCCCTGCCGCGCGCTCCATCCCCCGCCGCAGCGTCTTCCTCCCAATCACGTGGCCTTCCTCCCAATCCACGCCGCGTAGAAGCAAGTGCTCGCCCCTGCCATCCTGCTCGTGGCCTCGCGTATAGGTGCTCGCCCAGGTCACGCAGTGCTCGCCACTTTGCTGGCGCACCGGCGAGCTCCATGCGCCACCACCAACCTCCGCGCCGGCGTCGAGCTCCATAACGACGGGCTCCATTCGTCCAAGCAGCAAGGTGACGTTACGCTGAAAACGTATGTTGCAAGCAAATGTTTTAGATGTATGTTGCAAGTGTCTCGTATGGATGTTGCAAATATAGATCGGGATGTTATATATGCTGCGATAGTTATACACATATATTGCAAACGTCCGTTCCCAATATTTCATCTATTTTTTCAGACGTATGTTGCAAGTGTGTTTGTCTGGATGTTGCATATGTTTCACACATATGTTGCAAGTGTTTTCTCTGGATGTTGCATATGTGTTGCAATAGTTTTTAAGTGTTTCATGTGTTTTTTTGCAAGTGTTTCAGATGCATGTTTCAAGTGTTTTATCTGTCTTCAGACGTATGTTGCAAGTGTTGCATCGGGATGTTTCAAAAGTAGATCGGGTGTTGTATCTCTCTCCTCGCCTTCTGCTGTCTCGCCTTGGTGTATCCTCCCCACCTTCTGTTGCCTTGCATCCTTCTCAGAATGCGGAGGGGGCGCGACGGGCCCGGTGGATGGGGCACGCCACGGGATGGCAGCGCAGACGCAAAGTGCACGCTCTCCTCTTCTGTTACGCGGGTAGATAGCACTTCGCTTCCTTCAGTTCCACGACACCAGCCTGGCGTCGAACGTCTGAACGTTAGTGCATCCGTTAGATTAATCATAAAAATTTTCATAATAAACCATTTGGATATATAAATAATTAAATATTGGTAATATTTTCTATACTTTTGGTCAAACTTAAAAAGGAAGTTTGACTTATCCCAACGAAGGGAGTAATTCTTTAGAGAACGCAATACGCCTTACATCCCATAATCCTTTTGCAAATATAATTATTGAATCACAATAAATGATTAAAGTTTACTATATATGATTTTTTAACACGTCTTATTTAGATTAATCTAGTGGTATATACAAATAAAAATTCAACATAAGAAGTTTGTCATGACTCGAAAGATGCAAGTCTTTTTTTTAATAATGAATTTTCATTAATCTGGCCTATATATCCACACGAAAGAGAAAGATACAAGTCTTTATTATATAAATAAAAATGGATTGGATAAGCCAAAGGAATCAGTCTCCATGACGTGCTTAAACTGAGCTCGTATTATTGAGCGAACAAGAACGTCACGAAGGCTCAGTGGTTGGGTGTAAATGGGCCGATCAAATCATATTATGCCCAGCTAAGGGATTTATGCACTTTTAAGTTAACTAACTCAGCTAGGTGTAAATGGTGCGACGCAGCCCTCTTGGCTGTTGCATCACTACGGCCGCCTAACAACATTTTCATTATAGTCACAACTCGCAAGGCTCAGGACAGAAGCAAATGCATCCTGGTTGTGGTTGGTTTTGCTGCACTCTTTGATTTTAAAAGCACTATTAATGGTGGGCCTGACTGAAATGGACCATCGACCAACTTCAAAAGTTGAAACTAAGCTAAGAAGAATGTAAAGAAGGATGAAGGAGATGTTTCTTGAGGGAATATAGTCTGTTCAAACTAGTCCGTCAAATATCGACTTGATTTGTTTACTCTTTATTTACTCCGTCAAAAACTATTCAAGCTAGACCAAATAACCCAGATGAAATCTGTCCTTTTCTCCTACTCATACAAGTTGTGTTTCAGGTTCAAATTTAATGGGGAACAGTTGACATGAGCGGGCAATGTCGCCGATGGGCTCGTTGCAGCTCCAGCACTTGCTATTCGTGCGGAGGCAACAGTTTGTTCGCACATCCCCGTTCTTGCATATATATCATCAAGAGGACGTACGTATAAGTTGAGAGCGGTTTTGGTTGCGTGGCACCACGTGAGCAACGAGAGAAATAAATCGGACTTAAACGATAGTTCAAGAGGTCAATTAGACTTTATAAAAGTAGTAATAAATTTTCAAAAAAAAATCCAAGTATTTTTTTATAAATACAATTTCAAATACTAAAATCTAGTTTAATATTAGAAAACTCATAGAAAATTTAGCTCAGAAAAGTATGAATCAATTTCATATTTTCCTAATATCATTTTCATTTTCTTCAGAGTTGGGAACCATAATATAGAGCAAGATTTGAGGAACACATGAAGTACGGCATCCGAGCCCGTCTAAACTGCATGCTTGCTCGATCATGTGCTCTCGATGCGTTCGCAAACCTACCACGGTGACGACAAACAAGAAAACAGTTGCGTCCATCCGGACGTTGTTGGATAAGTGGTAGACTTCAGTTTAGAGTCTGAGAAGTTGCATGTCGGCTATTGCTGATGGTCCAATGAGTCTGCACATATCATCATCATGATGTCCATGAAGAAGATAATGAAGTTAAATTAAACCACATGGTACATGTTGTTAATACGCAATCAGAGCTTGAATTACATTTTTTTTTATTTTGGAATTTCCCGTGCATCCTCGATGGTTAAGCTAGGCATTTGTGTCGAGGAAAAGTTTTTTGCAGTTTGCATGGCGATTCACGTTGCGGTCTGCAAGAATTTGTCTTGGTTTGCATCCTTCATTTCATATTTGGCCCAGTTTCAAATTTTAGGAGACCATATAAGATTCAAATAATTATAAGCAACGAAGGAAAAGTTTGAGCATGATGTTAGAAAAAAATGAAATTGGTTTCATATTTTTGAGTTAAGACAAAATTTCTACTATGAACTCATTTTTTTTGTATTTTTAAATATATGTTTGTTCTAGAAAAATGTTGGAATAATTTTTAAAAAAATTTATACATATTTTATAAAGTTTTGATTGACCTTCTTGAACTGTCATAAAAGTTCGATTTACCTTTCTCATTGCTATCATGATGTCACGTTAGCCAAAACCGCTTTGAAATATCACCCTTTATTCTTTTTTAAGTATACCTAGAAAAAAAAGAGTAGGACAAACGATATGGAGTACAACAGAATATTTATTTATTTTTTCTTTCTTTATCCTTATTCATACATAATTTCTCGTGAACTAATGCCCAGTTCTTTTCATTTATTAATTGCTATAACAAGTGATTTATTTTTATACCTGGCCTGTTTGGTTCTTTAGTCCAATGACTAAAGACTAAAACATGGACTAAACTTGTCCATAAACCTATTTGGTTCAAAGGACTAAAGACCATAAATCTGCTGGACAATGACCAAAATATCATTCTTATCTTCTTCTTCCCCTCTCCCACCAAGTCCCCGTGGATCTCGCAGCGTTGGATCTCTTGAGTCCACGCCGCCATGCCGCCATGTTGTCCTCCACCTCCTCCGCGGCATCGTCCTACTCGGAGCAGAATAAGGCGGTCTGGTCCCCGTCGCCCTCCCTGCCGCAGCCGCCCAAGAAGCGCCCCGCCGCCGAGTACAACGCATCCAGCTCGGGCCGGCCGAAGACCCTCGGTGCGACCTTGCCGGTGTCGACACCAAGCTCCTCCGTCATGCGTCGCGTGACCCCAAACTCGGTGGGAGTGGCGCCCGCGGGCCACATCACCATCAGGCTGGCCGCCTTGCCCTGGATCTCGCACTCCGCGAGCACGGCGGCGTTGAGCCCATCCACCACGCTGCCGGGCGGGTCTCCAGCTTCCCCTCCACGGGCTCATCCACGACGAGGCGGCCCCGGTACGACCCGCTCCGGACTGCGTCCAGGATCATCACCTCCTCCGTCTGGAGCCTCGAGACGAGGGCCCTGGTGGCAGTGCACGCGTGGTGGGTGGGGGACGGCGTCGTCCGTGGCGGCGAGGAGCGCGCTGGAGGTACACGCGAATAGGCGCGTGCGAGTGCAGGGGCTGCTCCAGGTGGAGCAGGGACGCGTGGAGCGGCGACGGAGAGGCGAGGAGCACGAGGGAGGTGGGGACCGACAATAATCGAGGAGGCCCTCAAGCGACTATAGCCTAGACCCACTTTAGTCACTTGGTTGGTAAATTAGGGATTAAAATCTAGAACTACCGAGTAGTGCATGGAACCAAACAGGCCCTAAGATATTACCAAACAAAAAATTATATTATATAAAGAATAAGATCAATTCCAAGCAGCCCAAATATTCTGTCTTCTCTGGTTAAATCGAACTCCCGTGTAGAAAGGATGAGGGCTTTTTCTTAATCCTAATACTCCCTCTGTTTTCTAAATTATAAATCATTTAAAAAATCTTAGAAAATCAAAACATCTCAAGTTTAATTAAAATTATAGAGAGAAATTCAAAGATTTATAACATCATATACTATGAAAATATAATTGATAAAGAATCTAATAATTCTTAGTTAGTATCGTAAACGTTATTATTCTATATTATATAAATTTGATCCAACCTATGATACTTTGATTCTCCAAAGTTCTTGAAGTGACTTGTCATTTTGAACGGGAGTAAAAAATTAAAAACAGGACTACAACTGGAATACTCCGTGAATTGAGTGGGCGGCCTGGGCCTCACACGGGCCTGGAGAGGGACTGATGAGTGATGACTTGCAGTGCTGCAGCGCAGGCCTCTGACCGGTGACCGACTGACCTGACTGCGGCCCAGCGTCACGCTACGTCATCACCCCCTTCTCTCTCCCATGGACCACCGCGCAGAGTCGTCGACGAGGTCGCCGCAGCTCGAGCGCAAGCGTACGGCGGCGCCTACATGCGTCGCCCCGCCCCCCATCCTCTGCGACACCTGCGGCTCCGGCGACGACGAGCTGCTCCGCGACCGATGCGATCGCGGCCGCCACACCTTGTGCCTCCGCCCCGTCGCCGCCGTGTGCCCCATCGGCCCTTGTTTGTCTCACCTGCGCCCCGCCCACCAAGACCCCCAAGAGGCCAATAGTGCGTCCGTCCAGCCCTCCTCGTCGCCTCCATCTCGCCATTTGCCTCTCCCCTCGCTCCTTTCTTTACCTTGGTTTCTTCCAATCTTTCTTCCCTTTGCTTTTTTCTGCTATATATCTCACCGGTTTTCATGCTTTCCTTTTCTTTCCTTTCGGGGTCTCTTAGGGTTCCCGATGAAGCAGGTCAAGATCGTCGATTTCTTCCGGATCCAGAAGGATGCCCAGCTGGCCGCCAAATGCAGGCTCTCGCAAGGTAATTCCTTGCACTTGCTGATCTGCGTGCACCATTGCATTGCATTATTTAATGTTGTATGAAATGCGAGGCCTTTTCTCCTCATTGCTTGCTTTGCTATTGTTGAATTCGTTTTGGTCATAAATTACTTTTTAATTCTTGTTGGTTATCTTCCACTCTAGTAAAATTTCTTTCTCTGTCATTGTGATCTGTACACCTTCGATGCATCTGTCAAGAACTACGCTAACAAAGGTTCCTGTTAGTATGTCATTAGATGTCTTTTCTGGGTGCTGTATGTTTGACTGTGCAATTGTATGGACTGCATGGCTTGCTGATTTTTGCAGCATTGCCTGCAAATATGCTCCTATGAATTGGAAACTCTAGGCAACAAAGAATAAGTTAAAATGTGACCGACTTTCTTATGTCATTGCTCATTACGGGAAATACGCGGGAAAGCATTACCGGACAAACATTTAATCTGGGTTAGTTTTGCATGCCTTTTAAGTAATATAATGACTAACGACAAATTGCGGTTCAAATAAATCATGCGTTTCACTTCTAGATCATTTATGGTTGTATGGATTGACTTATTTCTGGTTTTGGTATATATGTTGGCCCGCTTGACTACCTTGTCTGGGTTTATTTAGTCATAAACGTAGTTCTTGCTTTTCGCCTTTCTGTAGCAAATCCATATTTGTGCAGGTTCTGTTGCTGATTTCTGGATGTATTACAGGCTTGTGTTCCATTTGTTTATTTATTTGTTTTTATGGGCGTGTTTCATGTTCGAGACACCTGCTAAGAGCTAGAAGTAGGGACAGTCGCATCTTTTTGGCTCTTGATTGTGCAATTGTACTGACTGCAATCTGTATAGCTTGCCGATCATTGAAGCATTGCCTGTGAATCTGTCTTGTGAATTGGAAATCCTAGGGGGGTACACTAAAATGAGATATACTCGCTTACATCATGACTAGTAATAGGAGGGAAAATAGTACCTGGCATAATTTAATATGTGATTGAAATGCATGCTTTTTTAAGTAGTTATGGCAAGTTGAGGTTCAAACAGATCATGTGAACTTTCTAGATCTTTTATGGTTGTACGGATTTACTTATTTCTAGTTCGCTATATCTGTAACCTCTTGTTTAACTTTTCTGGATTCATTTAGCCATAAAAATAGTTTCCACCTTTGGCCTTGTCGTAATTAGTACAGGCTCCAGTGAGTTGTGTTCTATTTATTTATGTATTTATTTTGGGTCATTCAGTTTCTGTAGTTTCTACATGTTTGATGCACCTGCTAATAACTAGTAGTAGCGAATATTCCTTTTATTTTTTTTGGAAGTATGGAAAAAGCTTTCTCTTAGATTTTATTAGAAGAAGAAAAAACAAAGGCAAGTGCCGACCAACTTTTTAGTGGAAACTGGGCCAAAAAAACATGATACAACTTTAAAACAACGACTTAAACCACCTAACAAACTCCATGCCACCCCACCCTTAGGCTACAAAAGGCCAACTTGGTCTAAACTCTAAACACGAAACAACCAACAACTTGACTAAACTACTCACTACACTAACAATATGCACAAACAACATACCAGGAATACAACATAGGAAAATATCAGACAACACCCAACAAGTCAAAGAAAATAAAAAGAACACAACCACCCAATGGAACATCGTTCTTGAGTTTGTCACATAAAAGTAAGCAGCTCCAACATCTGCTGTGTTGTCAGCATGTGTATAAGTGTGTTGCCGCAGGGAGTTATGGACTAACTTATGGTATGATGTATGGACCATGGATGATGGTGTTTGCTGTTTGGTGTAGGGTATGGGCGTATGGCTTTGAATCCTTGATGTCAGCACTTGTTAATACTTTTTGTTTACTTTAATGCTTATGAATGGGTTATTTTTTTGCATCATTACTATTCCTGTAAGTTATGGAGAGGTTTGTTTATTGTCTGGCTCGCGAGCTAGCTCGAGCTCACAAACGAGTCGGGCCGAGTAGGCCTTCTGTGTCGTTATGATAATGAGCCGAGCCAAGCTGGCTCGTTATCTAAATGAGCCACAACGAGTCAAGTCAAGTCGAGACGAGCTGGCTCGTCATCTAGCCCTACCTATCATCGACATAAAGAAGAGTGCGGCCACGAGATGAAGTATGAATAAACAAGGCGGGGCCATGAGCACTCGGAGAAAAACCACCAGCATTTATCACAGAGGCAAAGCGTTGAAACCAAGCACGAGGAGCTTGTTTCAGACCATAAAGAGAGCATCGAAGATGACAAACCATGCCATCAGGAACAAGATACCCAGGAGGTGGTCACATGTAGACCTCATGGAGTTTACCATTAAGAAAGGCATTTTTGACATCAAGTTGAGAAATGGACCAAGCACGAATATAGGCCACAAGGAGAGTGCGAACAGTGGTCATGTGAGCCACAAGAGCAAAGGTCTTGTCATAGTCATGACCATGCTCCTGCTAAAAACCACGAGCAACAAGATAGGCCTTATAACGCTCGAGAGAGCCATCAGAGCGAGTCTTAATCTTATAATCCCACTTGCACGTGATGGGACGAGCATGAGAAGGGAGAGGAACAAGATCCCAAGCGGCATTGCGCTCAAGAGCAGCGATCTCCTCCACCATGGCATGTTGCCACTCTGGATTACAAATGGCATCACGGTATGTGGTTGGCTCAGAAAGAACGGTGCCAGCAAAACCATATCGATCTGCAGGCTTCAGCGACCCCCGATCACAAAGATCACAACGAGAGGATGGCTGAGAGGGAAAATGCTCAACCGAAGATGTCTCAATAGAGCAAAAGACGACTCAACAGGAGGCGAGTGATCCTGGAGGCGGTGATTGTAGGTGTGAATCATAAGAGGTTTGGAATCATAAATGGACCTAGGAGGAGCTTGTGAAGGTGGCTCAGAGGGCAGCGGTGGAGGAGGTGGAGATGGTGGAGAAGGTGGAGGAAGAAACACAGTGGAGATAGGTGTATTAGTAAAGGTCAAGAAGGAAAGAGGCTCAACAACGCCTGTCGGGTATCGATATTAGGGATACCCAAAGCAAGAAAGTTAGCGCCCACCTGACTTCCTCGAATGGCTCAAGACGTATTAAAAGGTCTCGCCCGACCCCAAGGCCGCGGGCTCCGTCTCGCCCGACCTCGAGGCCGTCTCGCCCGACCTCGAGGCCGTCTCGCCCGACCTCGAGACCGTGGGCTCCGTCTCGCTCGACCCCTTGGGTGCGGGCTCCGTCTCGTCCGACCCCAAAGACGTGGGTTCCGTCTCGCCCGACCCCAAGGATGCGGGTTTCGTCTCGCCCGACCCCAAGGACGCGGGTTTCGTCTCGCCCAAGGTCGTGGGCTCCGTCTTGCCCGATCTCGAGGACGCGGGTTTCGTCTCGTCCAACGGGGACCCATACCGCCGCCAACCACTCTAGGTCCAAGCGTATGGGCCTGGGTCAAAACTCTGACGCCAGGGAAGAGGTTGGCACGCCTCGATGTAACCCGTGGCCATGACGGGCCATACCGGGGGATTCACATCAAGAACAGTGTCGGGCGTGCCGGTGCTAATCTGCCTAATCCTCGTACGGGCGCTGACAGGCGCGTCAGTTCACCACGACGTCTGTCGGGACGGAGTGGAACGCCATGACCGGCAGATGACGCATGTGCATGGCGCCAGTGACAAACAGGGCCGCAACATGGAGTCGTCCCTGTTGACATCTACAGGATCGGTGGGACCCGCATGAAGGAGGACCCGACAACCCTAGAAGCCTTCTTCTCTCTCTCGTTCTTCTCCTTTTCCTCCTCTGTAACCCGCCCTTTCCCTTCGCCTATAAAAGGGGAAGCAAGGCGCCCCATGAAAGGAGGGATCTAGACACAAGAGCACAACACGAGCATACGGCTGAGCAGCAAGTGAGCTCTCAGCACCCGTTCACTCCTTCCACCAAAGACTTGGGATCCTCTCCCTCTCTCGTCTGTTTGTAACCCCTATTGCAAACCAAGTGCCCGTAACACGAGCAGCAGCGAACTGGACGTAGGGACGTTCCGCCCGAACCGGTATAAACCTTTGTGTCCTCCGAGCACACCATCCGAGCTAGACGGGCAAATACAAATTTACTCGTCGGTGGACCGAAAACATCAACAGTTGGCGCGCCAGGTAGGGACTTTTTACGCGTCTCGACGTCCACATCAGGCCTCGGATGGCTAGTCACGGCGTCAGCTGGGTCCCGGGCGCGCACGTGCACTTCGGGAACCTAGACTTCATCGTTACGACGGAGGAAGAGTTGACGCAGGTTCCCGTCGCCGTCTAGCCTCTCCACTCCGCCGGCCTCGACACGATCGCCGAGACGCTTGAGGAGCTGCAGCTGAACGCACTGGAGGCCCGAGCCCCCGGGAGCGACCAGGTTCTCGGCTTCGATTACGGGAGGCTAGAGCGCCAGCTCGGCGCCTTCCTGGGACCCCGATCATCCCGGGAGGACCTGCGCTGCCTCACCTTCTCGTTCGCCAACGTCATGATGCAGCTTGCCGGAGGAGAGCCGCTCTCCCCAGAATGACGGCGCTCCTGTTCGGTCTGCGCAACGCCATAGAGACCGTTGGCCACCTTGTGGCGCAGCGCATGCTCCCATCTCCTACGAACGACGAGTTCATGGGGATGACCGAATACATCACGGAATCTTTCCACGACCTTCTCGCGGGAGAATCGGAGTCGCCCTCCGACTCTGACTCCAGCAGGGGGAGCCATCACCCCTCGCGAGAATGTTTCATGGCAGATACCCCTGAGGGATACATCGAAAGCATCCACGAGGGAGGGGCTACCCCAACAGACGACCTCGACGACGAGCTCGAGGGGGATGCAGGGGCCCCACCTCGCCTGCGGGTAGAGCAGCTGAGGGTGCGACACCAAGAGCTCGAAGAAGCACGACTCCAGCTCGAGCAGGAACGCGCGGAGCTCGAGCGAGAGATTGAGCGCCATGGAGACGGTGGGCGTGCGCGCGCCGTGGCCCGCGACGTGATCCGGAGGATCATCGAGGACGACGAAGCTTTGCCACACTTCACCCGGGCAAGCCAGAAGATCACTGCCGCGGTGGCCTTGCTCTGGGGGCTTCCGGAGCCCGCGACACCCGAGGATCGTCACGCCCATCGCGAGATTTGCACGCTACTCGAGCGTGCGGCGCCGCAGCAGGCCGAGAGCTCGCTGTCCCGATGACGCGAGCTCGACGCTAGCAGCGCGCGCCCTCAGAGCGACCCGACAGGGACGTGTTAGTCCACCAGGCGCTATCCATTGACCCATACAAGGATTCCCGTGAAGGATACTATCTTGAACTCACTACACTCTGCATTTATTTACTTATTGGAATTTGTTTGTATTTAATTCAGATGGGGATGGTTGCTCCATGGAGCGGCCAGACACTATCCATTGATCCATACAAGGATGGAAAGGGGCACCATTCAATCCCTTTTGCCAGAGCTGCTTGGGTCAGGAGCTCCAAAGGATTGTGCGGGTCGACCCATGTAGACAAGCAAGCGCGTAGGCTAGCAAGTGGAGCATCTGCTTGACTGCTTCATCACACACACTCCACTAGTCTAGCAGTAGATCGATGTAGATATGTGTGCGTCGGCCACCGTCTCTCCTCCCAACTGAACCAAAAAGGCAGCGAGGTGAGTGCCGGAGCAGACAAAACTGCACCAAGATCTCACACCACTCTCATTGCATTTACAGCTTCCCATAAATAAATGCGTCCATGAGCGAGATGCAGCCATAAAAAGGCCAACCAAAACCAAGGGAAGGAACCAAACCAACACACAAAAGCTCTGGTTGCCTACCAAATTGAGATGGGGTTCCTTCCGATTCTCATCGAACTGACGAAGGACACAGGCCACATGCTGATGGGGCCATGCCCATGCATCAGCAGCGTATATTGACATGATGAGCTAGTCTCTACTGTGCCTTAGCTAGTTGTCACACACTAAGTTGTGCGCATGTCATCGGAACTTGTGTGTGCAACACTGCGCATAGCTTTCCGGTGTCACACACACTATACACACAAATTGTGACCTACACACACATTTTCCTTTACCTTTTTAATATATAGAATACAGAAATGACACTTGGGGTGGTCCTGACCGAGTTCCCCCAAATCCTCCTAGGGATCCGTCCTAGTAGCTTCACTACAACCCATCGCATCCGGCGGCGCGCGTGACACAAAAGGGAGACGGGGAGCCATGCCTCGGAACCCCTCGCACTCTCCACTTCTCTCTCGCTCTTGCTCTCCGATCCATTTCTCTCTCGCTCTCGTTCTTTATCGCTCTCGCTACCTGCTGCCTGCCTGCCATGGGCTCCGGCTCCGACACCTCCGATGACGAATTCTCCCCACAGCAGTTCCGTATCGTTCGCCACTGCCCAGGCCCAAGCAAGAAGCCGCGACCAGACACAGATCAGGAAGGTGCCGATGCCGGATATGACCTTCCTCGCTGAATATACGGGGGACGTTGATTATCTGGAGAGAAGGGCAAATGATGGTTGTGACTGTATGGCGACGCTCGTGACAGCAGATCCTTCCCAAAGACTAGTTGTTTATAAATGGCGTCAATAACCCCACACTAAGTTGTTTATTTTGAATCCATATAGGTTCAGATGCTAGAAGGTGAAGAAAGCGTTCTCTCGTTATGCACAAGAAGAGGAGGATACTGCCATTTGTTCCAATTGAACATGGAACTAGAAGAGTTAAACAAATGGCTTCTCTAGCCACTGCTTTGCTGTCTTCAAAAACAGAGTTCAGGAATGAGTTGACTTATATGCCTAATATGGCTCCTAGATCATCCAATCTGGCAAGATTGGAGGTATCCAGTATGCAGGTTCGAAAATCTTTCACCTTAAATTATGTTATTATTGTTTGGTGTTTTGTTGTTCTCGACTTTCAAGGTTCTTCCCAAAGAGGGTAAGGAAACCATAGAGCTGTGCAGAACCATGCAACAAAGAGGCGTCTGCCCTTCTCTTGTTGTGGTATTTGATTCCTCTGTCTTGAAGTCACCACACTCACAGTTATTTACTTATTGGAATTTGTCTGTATTTAATTCAGAGTTTGTGGTTTTGTTCCCCAACTTTGCTATTAGTGCGCATGGCACCGGAACTCTGTGTGCAACACTGCCCTCAGCTTTCCGGTGTCACACACACTATACACACAAATTATGACCTACACACACATTTTCCTTTACCTTTTTAATATAAGAAATGACACTTGGGATGGTCCCGACCTGAGTTCCCCTAAAATCCTCCTAAGGATCCGTCCTAGTAGCTTCACTGCAACCCATCGCATCCGGCGGCGTGAGTGACACAAAAGGGAGAAGGGGAGCCAAGCCTCGGAACCCCTTGCACTCTCTCACTCTTGCTCTCCGATTCATTTCTCTCTCACTCTCGATCGCTCTCGCTACCTGCTGCCTGCTTGACATGGGCTCCGGCTCTGACACCTCCGACAACGAATTCTCCCCACAGCAGTTCCGTATCATTCGCCACTGCCCATGCCCAAGCAAGAAGCCGCAACCAGACAAAGATCAGGAAGGTGCCGATACAGGATATGACCTTCCCCGCCAAATATACGGGGGACGTTGATTATTTGGAGAACAGGGCAAATGGTGATTGCGACTATATGATGGTGCTCGTGACAGCAGATCCTTTCAAAAGACTAGTTGTTTATAAATGGCGTCAGTAACCCCACACTAAGTTGTTTATTTTGAATCCATATAGGTTCAGATGCTAGAAGGTGAAGAAAGCGTTCTCTCATTATGCACAAGAAGAGGAGGATACTGCCATTTGTTTCAATTGAAGATGGAACTAGAAGATTCAAACAAATGGCTTCTCTAGCCACTGCTTTGCCTTATTCAAAAACATAGTTCAATAATGAGTTGACTTATATGCCTGATATGGCTCCTAGATCATCCAATCTTGCAAGAGGAGGTATCCGGTATGAAGTTTCGAAAATCTTTCACCTGAAATTATGTTATTACCATTTGGTGTTTTGTTGTTCTCGATTTTCAAGGTTCTTCCCAAAGAGGGTAAAGAAACCATAGAGCTGTGCATAACCATGCAACAAAGAGGCGTCTGCCCTCCTCTTGTTGTGGTCTTTGATTCCTCTGTCTTGAAGTCACCACAATCATAGTTATTTACTTATTGGAATTTGTCTGTATTTAATTCAGAGTTTGTGGTTTTGCTCCCTAACTTTGCTATTTGTGCGCATGCCGCTGGAACTTGTGTGTGCAACACTGCCCTCAGCTTTCTGGTGTCACACATGCTATAAACACAAATTGTGACATACACACACATTTTTCTTTACCTTTTTAATATACAGAAATGACAATTAAGCATATCTATTTCTTGTTTCACTGTGCAGGCTGATGGGGATATTAAGGACATGACCTTCCCCGGGCCCGCCAAATATAGGGGGACGTTGATTATTTGGAGAACAGGGCAAATGATGATTGCGATTGTATGACGACGCTCCTGACAGTAGATCCTTCCCAAAGACTAGTCATTTGCCTTGACAAGAGTGAGGGCATTTCTCGCTTTATTAGTGGCATAAGTAACCACACACTGTAAGTTGTTTATTTTGAATCCATATAGGTTCAGATGCTAGAAGGTGAAGAAAGCATTCTCATTATGCACAAGAAGAGGAGGATACTCCATTTGTTCCAATTGAAGATGGAACTAGAAGAGTCAAACAAATGGCTTCTCTAGCCACTGCTTTGTCGTCTTCAAAAATGGAGTTTAGTAATGACTTGACGTATATGATTGATATGGCTCCTAGATCTTCCAATTTGGCAAGATTGGAGGTATGCGGTATGCAGGTTCGAAAATCTTTCACCTGATATAACCATTTGGTGTTTTGTTCTCATTTTGCTAGCCTTGACTTTCAAGGTTCTTCCCAAAGAGGGCAAAGAAACCGTAGAGCTGTGCAGAACCATGCAACAAAGAGGTGAATGCCCTCCTCTTCTTGTGGTGGTCTTCGATTCCGTAAAGGGTACTGTCTTGAACTCGCTGCACTTAGTGTTATTAACTTATTGGAGTTTGTCTATGTTTAATTCAGAGTATGTGGTTTTGCTCCCTAACTTTGCTATTTGCGTGGCACGCACCAAACGGTGGTGGCCAGAATGAGGACCCCTTGAACTGGTGTGCATGGGCACACCAAGGGAACCGCTTGTGGGTGGCCATGCCAGACTCATTCTGGGTGTACACGTACAAGGTGCACGACTGTCCTCAGTGTTCTAGTGTCACACACACTATATACACAAATAGTTAGAGCAAAATAGTGGACTCTATGGTGTACACACATTTTCCTTTACCTTTCTAATATACAGAAATGACACATGCATATCTATTTCTCGTTTCACTGTGCAGGCTGATGTCGATACGAGGATCTGACCTTCCTCCCCGAATATACTTGAAACGATGATTATCTAGAGAACAGGGCAATTGATGATTTCTACTGTATCATGACGCTCCTCCGGACAGCAGATCCTATCCAAAGGTTGGTCATTTGCTCTGACAAGCGTGGGAAGATTTCTTGCTTTATTAATGGCATCAATAACCACACACAGTAAGTTGTTCAATATTTTGAATCCAGCATATAGGTTCAGTTTGCAATTGTTGTACTATGTTCTCACACTCAAAGAAAGATTGTGTGTATTGTAAGTACTGTTAAATTGTTGCAGGAATGGCGAGAAGCAGAATGTCTCCCTGCAAAAAAACAAAGAAGCATAATGTCAAATGTGTGTGGTACTACATTGATGTGGAGAGCCATGTCTTGTCCGTGGCCTGCAGTGGTACAGCTTGTGGTAAAAAGCTATATTATGACTACAGTAAACACGAGTATGAGTATCCCACCCATCATTCCCTCTAACCTAGCCCCCAAAGTCTTGACCTTACGAGTAGTAAAGGAGGTTGGGTGAAGTAGGTCATGTTGGCAATATTTTTGGCTTTGCCATCAAAATTCAATAACTTATACTACCTCTTGGTAAAAATGATAGATTTAATCCAATTTTCTGAAGAGATCCTAATGACAGAGATTGATAGGTGCTCGCGACTGTTAGTGAAGTAGTACCCTAATTTAGTTTATGAAGCCAAGAGGAATCACCATTGTCTCGGCTCTCAAGACACGACTTCTCGTTCATATTCTTTTGTCTAGGGATTCCATTCCCATTTGTGAGAGAGTAAGGTCCCGTTTAGATTCACTTACCAAATTATTAGCTGTATTAATTATGGGAAATCATTTTGTCATATTGTTTAGCTCCGGCAATGTCTAGCAACGTGATCGTGTAGATTGATCCTGATGGTTGCACACGAGACAGAGATTTAGTCATCCTCCTGCAGTTTGTGGGGCTGTCCATAGCATCATCGTCAGGGAAGAACGGAAGACCACTTTATTCTGCGATTTGCCCCATTTGAAACTGAATTTACGCTTCCTTGGGGATGGTGTTTCTGGCTATGGAAGATTGGAAGGCCTTGCACGAGATGCAGACTTTCCATTGTAGAACTGTTGGATACCCCTTCCCTGCCGAATGCACCAAAATTGATCAGCAAAATGGAAGACTGACAGGATTTCGAAAGATGATTTCCCATTTCTCATAACCAATATAAATGCTACTATAACAATTTATGGACTGGACAAAGAGATGAGCAGTCTCCAGGCCGCTAACAATGAATATAAACAGACAAAGTTAAGTTGCTGGCTCCAAAACAAAAGACAAGTAACTACATACTTTAGTGCTATGGATAACAAATAATATATGCACATCATAAGCTAGTTGTAGTAGCTAACAAATTCATGTGGGGGATGGATACAAGAATCAGTACCAGATCTCTGGAAACTAATTTGCTAATTGAAATCGTTCTGATTACCTCCATTGATTCGTTCCGATCTATAGAAAACTCTGCGCATGTGTAGCTCGTTCTCAATATTCAACTGCTAGCATGCATGTTTATCCGCAAGCTGCTAATACTTGCACATGGTCTATGTCTATACGCCTCTGTGGTTACGTGTGTATTGGGCAAATAATTGTTTTGAATGTAGGATAAAAAAAATTGGTATTTGAACGTGACAAATTCATGATATAATCATGAAATGGAAGTGTTCTGAAACGCACTTATTCATAATAAGCAACTTATAAATAAAGCAATAAGACGTGATAAAAAAATTGGTATTTGAACGTGACAAATTCATGATATAATCATGAAATGGAAGTGTTCTGAAACGCACTTATTCATAATAAGCAACTTATAAATAAAGCAATAAGACGTGCACACAAAAGTAGTCCGGTCATATATATAGCGGGGTTGGGATATCTTAGATTAGCCTAATTATAGGAACACCTAATCCGCCACATAGCACTTAATTGAACTTAATTAGTACTGACCTGATGATGCCGATGTCCTGTGGGGCTGCCGCAGTCCATGTGGCATAAGCCGGAGTCGTTGGTGTGGTGGTCGTCCATGAGGAAGATGATCGGCTCAGGGGGGAAGGATGAGATCCCTCCCTCTATTATAAGCTCATGGTGGCCTGGGACCCGTCTATGAGACAGTAAGGATGCCCTCAGGGCTAGTACGTTGTTGTTAAACCCCTTTTTGACTCGGTCTTTCTTGGCCGCCTGATATCAATCTAACAATCTCCCCCTTAACCGAGAGATTTAGTATTTTTATTATTAATCCATTCTCAATATAACAGTATATTGAGATAAAATCGCAATGATCAATTAAGCACCATTGGACCTAGCATCTATAGTAGACCACTTCAACATCAAATAGGACAATTACTTGATACTTATTAGAGAAATTCTTAAAGGGAGATAGAGCTCTTTCTCTTAAAACCATTCTTCAATAACCGAATATACCAAGACAAAAGGATTGCAACAGTAAATTAAGTATTGATGAACCCAATCGCTATAGTGAACTATTTATATCTCGAATGACATTGTCTTAGTCTTATGATGTCCCATTTACGATCCTATTTTGCAGTTTACTTTAACTTATATTTTTGTGCATATTGACAATAAACATATATATTTCCATAATCACAATTTGAGATCTTAGTATTATCTCATATGATAGGTTACCAATAAACTTTATGCCGGTAACTTAAGGTAAACCTATGGTAGGGAATAATTAAGTTGAATATAGTGTGCAACACTTAGAACTTATTAGTGAGCATCAACGTCTTAAACTTATATGATTACACTTTGAATCTAGATTGATCTTTCATACTGTCTTTGGTTTGGCAATACCACTTGACGTGTTACTCGAATCAAAAGTTGTACTCATATATAATATATTCTGGGATAAATATCTTAAGTTAAAGGAATCTTATAATAATAACTTTGTTCTTAGAACAAAATAAACTTAACTTATATTAATTAAACATGTTATACCTTATTTTGTGTTACAAACTCTCGTGGGTTTGTAACCATGGCTAGTGATTAGTGGTGAATGTGTGGAACTTTGGTAGCTAACACCCAAAACACAAGAAGGTTCATCCTAAATCGGGCTTCGAAGCCCTATGTCTAATCGTGTTAGGATGCTCAAGCGAGTTCTTACAACAGAGAAAGGCACACAGTAGGAGAGCATTTGTCTAGTTCTGATCTAGGATTTTGGGATGAGTTCGATTGATTGATCCCTTGTTCGAGTGTTTGATCCCTTCCCTAAGTGTTCCCTTGCCCGTCCTTATATCTCTGGTGCGCAAGGGGCGTACAAGGTTTGGGGTTTTCCATAGCTTCGTTGATCTTCAAGGAAGTGTTAAGGCTTCATTGTCTTCGTCTTCGAGCCGTTGGGCGTCGCTGCTCCAGGCTTGGTCGTGGCCAACAATGTAGATATCGCCGGTGGTAGCTTTTGTAGATGGTAGTGGCAAATCCTTGCAGACTGAGAGCTCGTTTCGCCCGGCCTTTGTCATCACTTCCACGCCAAGAGATACGAGGCCTGGGAAGCTGACGTGTGGGTTCAGCGCGCCCCTTGTCATGTTGTGTCATGCCCCGTGCATGACTTGTTACTGAAATATGCGGGCAATTCCATGCTAAGGCGGAGGGAATAGCGCCCTAACAGAGCTGACCACACTGTGCTTCTACTCAGGTGTCAGGCTCCTCTTGCATGGCAGGGCCAAGGCCTTATTGAATGCTCTGAGGCATCAGCTCGAGCCAACCCGCTAAGCCTCGTTTGGCTGGTCGGGGCCCTCAGGTGACGGTGACACGAGCCATCCCGGGCTCTAGCCCAGCTTACGAACTAACTTCGCTTGGCCAAAGCCTCGGGTCATGGAGGCCTGGGCCTCACAGGCTTTGGTCAGGATCCAGCGCGGGGGCACACGAGTGTACATGTTGGTGTATCCCCCGAGCCCCAGGCTGAGTACGAGAATCAGCAAGGGGGGTAATTATATAAGTGAGGGATTTGCATAACTCCAATGTTGATATTTATGAGGAGCCACCGAGACACTCGTGGTGTCTCTGAGTCGTCTTCAGAGTGACGATGAGGGGATCAGCCTTTTTTCGATCGTTCGTCCTGCCGAGCCAAGATCCCTGATTCAAAGTCCTTCGGTGGATAAGAAGTACGCTGACCAACTTCTAGGTCGGACGATGCCTTCGGTGAGCTCAAACCGGTCAAGTCTGAGCGGGGCCAAAACAATCCCACGGGGGCGTCTAGCTCGGGCCTACATGAGGCGTTCCACTTACCCAACTCACCATGGGCCGAGCAATTGGCTCGTTGCCTGGTCGCCGCTTGGGTGCCCACCCCTTAAGCTTACGATAGACCATTAGAAGACCCATGTAGTGAAAAGGGTAAGTGCCAGACTTGCAACTAAATAATTGTGAATAAAGACCTTGGCATTGTTTTGTCTCCCCAAATAGAAGATCTCACTCTTTTGATATTAATATTAATACCTGATAATTGTCCAAAGATACATAAAAGTAACTTCATGTTTTTGGGTTGTTCAATATCATGATCTAAAATTAACACGGTGTCATCAGCGTAGTGCGAGATAGAAAGACCATGATCTACCAAATGAGGCACTAACCCTTTGATTTGACCATCTACTTTGTCTCTTTCGATAATGATTGTTAACATATCCATTGTAATATTTTTTTGAGGAAACAGGACGGGTAGCCCCCTAGTGGTTAATATATATTAGTAACAGAAGAAAAAAAAGGTGTCTAGGTCCTTTCTTTGTTTGAGAATTGCTTTGTCTAAGTCCTTTCTTTGTTTGAAGTAAGGACCTAAATGATTCCTTTGTTTGAAAGTATGGACCTAAATGATCATTAACTTTGATGCTATTTCCTCCTTGTACAAATATTTGAATCCAGTTACACCACTCGTCCTTTCATCCTAAGTGTTGTAGAAATCTCATTTCACTTTGTCATATGCTTTCTCAAAGTCAATTTTGAAAAGCACTCCATTTATTTATTTATTTTCATAAGCAGTTCATGTATAGTATATGTAGAATGCATGCCCATGCCTTCATTTATTTGTTGAATTTACTGTTTGTTTAGATGTGAAGTGCGATCCAGAGAAGATACGCCTAAGTATATGCCCGTGCCTCTCCCCAGTCATGTTGGTTCCACGTGACGACTAGCAACAAAAGAAAAAATACAGCACAATAGCACACAATCCTGACATCAAATTATGCCTATTTCAGAACGACGAGCAAAACAAAGGTCAGTACGAGCAACATGGTTGAATTAGCATAGAAAAGCAGAATCCAGCATTTACAAGTCAAACAGTAACCAATGCACTGCCCACTGATTTACTCCTTACATCAGTTTGCCTAGTTCATCTGTATCTTTCTCAATTCTCATTACATCAGGTATAAGGAGAATCCCAGCTATATCAACACGAGTTCATTCGATCTCACTAGAATCCCAGCTATATCAACACGAGTTCATTCGATCTCGCTATGCATGTAGGCATCAGCCATTGGGTTCCGCTGTCTAAAATGGACACCAGTGTTTGGCTGACAACAAAGGTTCAGGTTTCGCCAAATCTTCAAGTGCTTGTCCCCCTCAGACTAACCAAGATTCAGCTCTTGCTAGTTCTTCATGCGCTTGTCCCTGATACTATTCAACTTTTGCTAATTCTTCATGCGCTTGTCCCTGGGAGTGACCATGGCAGTTGAGTCTGTCACATCCTGCAGATCAAGCATTGACTGAGATCTCATGAGAGCTGAGAACTGCTGGGGTGCACGAGGTGCAGGCGGAGAAGCAAAAACACCCATGGCATTGCTGGGCCTTCTGTGTGGGCAACGGGAAGACAGCTTCTGGGAGTGGTTATGTTCGTCATCGCTGCCACTGTTGCTTCCTGAGCTGCTTGTGGCAGCAGGCAATATAGTCATCCTCCTGCAGTTTGTGGGGCTTTTGATTGCATCATCTTCGGGGAATACCTCTTTATTCTGCGGTTTGCCCCATTTGAAACTGAATGGAAGAAGACCTTTGCGCTTTCTAGGGGATGGTGTTTCTGGCTTTGGAAGGTCTTTCAGCAGAGAAGGTATTACAGCATCTTGAAGCTTTGCAAGAGATCCAGACTTTCCATTGTAGAACTTGCATACCCCTTTCCTGACACATTAAGAATAATGATCAACAAAATGGAAGACTGATATGATTTTGAAAGATAATTTCTCATAACCAAGATAAAGCTAGTATAACAATTTAAGGACTGAACAGAGAGATTCCCCAGGCTGCTCACAATGAATAAACAGACAAATTAAGTTGCCAACTCCAAAACAAAGACAAGTAACAACATATTTTTAGTGCTGTAGATAACAAACTAAGCTAGTAGCTAACAAATTCATGTGGACTAAGAACACCCTGTCTGTTTGATCCTGTGCTTGGGTGATAGGATTACGGATCCTACCGCGTAGATCACGGAGTCTGTAGGGATGAGAGGGAGGTGGAGCAGGCTGGGAACCTCGCTGCCGGCGGCTGGACGCCGTGGTGGAGGATGGGCGGCTGCGGTTGTAGCCCTAACCCTCGCGTAGCTACAGTAGAGGCGTCTAGGGTTTCTCCCGGCTCCCGAGGAAGCCGGAAACAATAATATGTTTCTGCTTAATTTCCCAAATAGAGTCTTACAAATATTTATATGTCTCTCTAATAGCGATAATTATAAAATAACCCTCTAGAAATACTATAATTGCGACAATTATATGGGCCATAGCCCTTTGATGGCCGGCTCCCCTCCTAGCCCCTAGCTGGGCTGCGACGGCTGTAGGGGATGCCGGTCATAACATTGGGTTATTCCATGTTGTCCCGATAACAAATTAAGCTAGTAGCTAACAAACTAAGTTGCCAACTCCAAAACAAAGACAAGTAACTACTTTTAATTTTATATGATCAAGAGCATGTGCTCTAATAGACAATAGTGGTAAATAGATAATCAAATATGTCCAACAATATGCTCAAAGAGATGAATGCATTCATGTGATTCCACACACAAACCATGAAACAGTTTTTTTCTTCTTTTCTTTTTTTTTGGCAAAATCACATAGTTTAACAAACACAACAAAGGATCACTTGCCAAAGATTACATGCATCTGCCAATCCCAAAGCTTACAACCTTACACAGACCCTATCTAACCATCAGTCAGTAAGGTCATGGAACCAGGAACAAACAAGTTATACCAGATTTCCAATAGATACTGATCTATTTGACCTGCTATGATGAGTATGCAAAATGGATGGATCGCTACTTCCTTTGTAATGTATACCAGCTGCTCTAGTGCCTAACAGAAGAAATTTCATCATTTATGGACATATGTTTTGAGCACATAGAAGCTTTGATAATACCAGGAGTCTATGGGATACAATCCTTCCATGTAGCTTATTATTTGGACTGAATAACTACTAGGATTGAAAACAGTTTTCCACTAAACTAGTAGGACTGAATAGGCTTGTCAACAGTTTGCCAACTACAGCAGCATTTGGTAAAATCACAGTAACATGTACTCCAGGAGTAATACCAATGAAAATAATATCACAAGAATTATAAAGTGTTCTCAAGAATTATAAAGTGTTCTGCGCCTAGTCCAAAGTACTGCTCCAATCATACATTCATATGTGATAGTAACATAACAATAAGGAACTCTACAAACAGTTGGCGCACAATCTTTCCATCTTAAATAGAAAGAAACAAAACTTTATAAAGAATAAGCTTATAGCGATTAGGCTTTATTGGAGAAATACTATGCTATTCTCATTGATACCTACTTTTACTCTCCTTGGAAAGCCTAATCAAAACTTATCATTGCGCAGTCAAGTCTGATCACAGAGTATTTGAAGGACTAGATCAGAGTTTGGTATTCTTCAATTATTGCAGGGCCCCCCTGAGCAACTAGCACCAAAACATACACAGAAGTATCCAGTGCTTCCCCTAAATTATTCCACCCCAACTTATCTTACATAAAAATACCATAAAAGCAACACGAGAGATTCACAGACTTCAACATAAGAACGCTGGATACCTGTTGATGTCGAGCAGTTCAGGGAACAAAAATTTCAAAGATCAAAGAATCCACATTATCAGGTGACGTTCGTATTATGAACTGTACAGTACAAATGCGTAATGTCCACAACCACTGTGAATGCAAAGCACCTCGGAGAAACGCATATAAGAACCCTAAATCGCAACAATTTTGCCATCCTATCACTCCAGAGTCAGAGGCACCTGTTGAAGTTAAGCTATTAAGGGAAATAAAATTTTCCGAAGCCAAAGAATCCACATTATGAGGTGACTTTTGATTGTGAAGAGTACGAATGCGTAATCCCCACCACCACAGTGAATGCAAGGCACCACAAAGAATTGACTAGAAACGTAAATCGCAACAGTTCCCCATCTGATATTCTGATCATTCTGAACGAGACAAGAATGTGAAGAACCCCCTCGATTTCCCAGCAGAAGAAACAATCACTGGACCAAAAACCAAACTAATCCGCTCCAATTACTCCAAGACCTCACTGCTTCAACAGAGAATCAGGAATCTGCGCGTATGTAACGCACATTCCCCAACTGACACCGATCAAGAATCAATCTCTTGGACTGCGTCAACCCAACCAACGCAAGAAATCTCCAAAATTTCTTGGTAGAGACGAGATCAGCGACACAAAGAAGAACCGCCTGTAGCCACATTTACCCCGAATCCCCCAGAGGAGCCGCGCGAATAAGCCGACAAGGCCGATCAAGATCCGTTCCCCGTGGCGAAATGGGCGGGCGCTCACCTGAAGGGCAGGGCCTCCTGGAGCGCGTCCATGGTCTCGAAGGGGGAGCCCTTGTACGAGCTCTGCACCTCGCCGTCGCCGCCCTCGACCTCCTCGCCGTCCCACTCCCACTGCGCCGCCGCCGCGGGGCTGTCGCTGTCCCGCCCCGCCGAGGACGAGCCGCCGCGCCCGGCCGACGCAGGCGGCGAAGCCGCGTAGCCGCAGCGGGCGACGCGGCCAAACCGAGGGGCGCCGCCGCCGCCCAGCCCGCGCCCGCGCTCCAGTGCGATCGACATGGCTCGCGCTCCTAACGCGGCCTCGCCTCACATGCAACGGAAGCAGCACCAGCAGCCGCAGCCTCTTGTTTCTTTCGCTCTCGCTCACTCGACTCCTCGCCCTCACACGCGCACGCGCACGGGTACCGAAAGAGCAGTAGCGGCGAGCAACTAGCGTGGCGACTAGGACTGATTTTTTAAGGGGACAATTGGTTTCAAAGAAGAGAGTTCTACCATTAAAAAAGATGGCCCTTATCTGTAGGCCACTAAAAAGTTCGGGCGCACCTAGGTGCCATGCACGTAAGTTTTTTTGCCTTCTAAATCATTCCGTCCACTTTCATCTCTAACGGTGTCAAACTATTGCATAAAAAGTCCAAACTGACCTTAGTTCTGAGCACCACTCAAAAGTTTGTCGTTCCTCTTGTGCCACTGACTTCTGCAGGACCTGGACGTGGACTCCGGCTGCTGATGCGCATGCCACTGACATGTGAGCCCTGCATGCCTGAGGCCACTGACCTGTGAGCCCTCCACGCGGTCCGCTAGCCAGAAGAGTAGACGACTGAGAAGATAGCTAGCAGAGTCACTCACTCACGTTAACTTGCATCTCAAACTTGCACAAATTTACAATCCATCTCACATAATTCAACAAAATCTTAAAAAAATCTGAAAATAAAAAACATGACAATAACATTTCTGGTGACAAATAAAAAATCTGGAAAAAAAACAGCAACGAGCTCGCCTCCGGGCGTCGACGGCGCGCACGGCATATTCGTGTCCAGCGGCATCAGCGGGTTCGGCTACGGCGTCGTCGTGTCCAGCGATCCTCCTTGTGATCACCACCGTCGCGCTCGCCATCTACTTCTGCACCCGCACGTCCATGCCTGTGTCCACTGCCGCGCCACGGCCATGACATGGAGCGGGCCAGCGGGGTATCGACGAGGCGACGTTCCCGGCAGTGGCCTAGCGCGGCCACCACGAGCGGCTCGGACGCCTCGGTGCCACACTTGTCGAGGGCCCACGCGGCGTCCACCGCATCGGAGACGGTGGCCTCGGCAGCTCCTACGACGGCGCCCACCCCTCGGGCGACATCGAGCGGGAGGTCAAGCTCAGCAACTACCGCGGCGTGACGCTGGCTGTCCCTTCGCACAACTGGGAACAGGTGTTCGCCTTCTCAAGGGAGACCATCCAGTCGTCATTCGTCGAGGTGTATGTGCACGGTGCAAGCTGTCAGTGACCCCGGCCGCGGTCTTCGTCGGGTTGCCGCAAGGTCTTCGCTGCGCCGAGAATCCCGGGCGGGATGAGGAGCTGCTGTTGCAGGTACGGCGCTGCGCTGCGAGCGCCCGCCTATACCGCGCCTGCTACCAGGGCGCAGGCCACGACAACGCCGAAGGCGGCCCCCGACGCGAGGATGTAGACCAAGGCGAGCGGGGTGCCCTTGGGCCCGCGCCCCGAACGGCATGCCGACGACGAGTCCGAGCTAGATGCAGGCGAGCACGGGCAGCGCCTTCACCGAGAGCGCGACGCCGAGGAACACGCAGAGCGGGAGGAAGGCTGCGCGGCTAGGAGCTGGCCACGGGACGGCAAGCTCCAACAGCAGCACGAAGCCCGGCGCCGCGAGGAACGACGACCACGCTGCACGGCCTCGCAACACCGCCCCTGCGCTAGCTCCCTTCGCGACGGCCAGGCCTCACCCTGCACCATACCGTCCACACGACGCCATCGCCCTTCCCGGCCTCGCCCGACCTGCTCCATCCCTGCCCTAGCTTCGCCTCGCCCCTCTCTAGCACAGCGCCGTCGTCGGCCATCTCATCCCCTCCGCCATCGACCCCGCTCATCCCCTCCGTCGGATTTGCTCACGGCGCTCCTTGGGCGAGCGCGAGCCCAGCCACCGCCACTTGGGCGAGCGCACGGCGAGCACGGAGAGGGGCAGGCGGACGTGCAGACGTATTGGGAGAGAGAGGGGTAGTTTGGACATCTTCACTGATCGGGCCCACACGTCAAGGTAGCTAAACGGTGAAAATTGGATGGGAGGCGGATGGAATGGTCTAGGAGGAAAAAAAAGTTACGTGTATGACACCTGGGTGTGCCTAAACTTTTTAGTAGCCTGTAGGTAAGGGTCATCTTTTTTAATGGTACACAGGTAAAACTCTCTTCAAAGAATCAGAGATCACGACATTTAAAAAATATCATAAAAAAACATCCACCATATAAAATATCATTGAAAAGACGAACTATTACTTTTAAATAGCATTCGGTATCGTGAATTTCTCCGAGACACATTTTTTCCTGAACCCAGCTACCTGGTTGGGCATGGACACGCTCATAGACAGCGACACGTGCCCTACGCCGCATGGCTACCTCGCACGGCCCAACCGTGCTGGGTCCGCACGGCGGCAGCCATAGCTGCCTCACGCCCTCATCTCCGTGGACACTGCCAGGAGACCAGTGCCTTGTGTGCGATTATGCTTCCGTGCATAGATCATCTATCAATGAGCTCACGACGCATGCAAGAGCAATCGAGTTTGCGTGCATGCATATAGGAGTACTCGCGATAGCTGGGATCTGGAATGATGGCTGCCTATGCCTGGTCCACTCGCCTGTGAATGTGCCTGGACGCCAAGCTCGGAGCCGACGATCTGCTCTCAGCTCTCACCACCACCGTTTCCCACCGTTGGCACCACCGTATCACTGTCGAGCCGTGTGCCCCACCATCTCCGCCAGCATGTTCTCACCCCTGCGCACGATAGCAAACAACTCCGGGCCGGAGCCACGCCATGTCACCAAAATTGCTGCTGTCCACCGCCATGGCCGGCTCTCGGTCCGTCGTCACTGTTCCCATGGGTGCAGACCACCAGCGCCTCGGCCGAGCGTACCACCACGTCCGTTCGGACTTCTTCCGCCCGCGGCTCACTAGAACTGGGCAAATCCACTCTGGGACACTGAATCCTGCCGCCGCCAGGTGCATTGTTCCTGCTACTTGCCATGGCCGCCGCGTGAGGAACTCCCGCGGATAGCTCCAATTGGAGGCGCCTCCACCAAGCCAGCTACACTGCTGCGTCCACCACCACCGCGTGCACCTCCTTCAGTCGAAACTCCGTCGGCAACCCTGGTTCATGGGGCCACCTCTGTCCTGCTCGACGTCAGCCGTAGACGCTTATATTTTTCCGCATGGTGAGCCGCCCCTTCGCTCTTACTCAAACCCACACAAGCCATGCCTAGAACAACCCCTCTAGCACCCCATGCACCTGACGTGTACCCGTGCCGACCTTGTAGTCGGTGGGTTCGCCATTGCTGCATGTCACCGCTGTCTCCCGTGTTGCATGCCGCGTGGGCACGGGGCCATGCTCCTATGAGCCATATCAGGCCACGCCACTGACATCGATAGGTGCGGCCGGCCACCGCGAAAGCCGCCGGCTGGTCAGTCATGGGCGTTGTGCCCTCTCCAGGGCGAATCGGGTTGTGCCCGTACGCCGGCGTGTGTGCTCTGTGTTCTCTGAAATGGGGATGGGGGAACAAATGTGCCTCAACGGAGGAATTCACGGCAAAAGCGGCCACCGTGACGGAATGCTATTTGAAGGTAATAGTCCATTCTTTCGGTGGTATTTTACGTAACGGGTGTTTTTCAATGGTATTTTCTGAATGTCGTGATCTTTTGATGCTATGAAACCAATTTTCCCCTTTTTAAGAAGGCACGAGCTGGGTTCCCGTGGTATTTACCTTTCTCGGAGAAAACAAAAGAGGACAACTTTTGAGGACCTGTTTGAATGAGGAGAATTTTTACCGCTCCTGCGTTTTTTCTGTGAAATTTCTGTGTGATTTCTGTGAAATTCCTACGTTCTAAACAGACCCTGAAGATTTTTTATCCTTTTCACCTTTTTCTTTTAGCATTTTCCTTTTCTTCTTGAAATTATAATGCCTACGGGGTGAAGAACAAAATGGATATGCGGATATGCTAAAGATGTTGGTGTAATTTCACTATAAACTTAACAAGTTATAAATTTGATCTAAATAACAATGCTAAAGTACACAGTAATTTAGAATAAAATGAGTACTACCTAAACAAGAATACTACTAACAAAAGAAGAAACAAAACATGGCTAAGGTGAATCCATCGAACAAAAATTCCTGCATTTAAACTGGGGTTCATATTTTCTCTCTCCATTGGTCTCGAGTCTTTCTGCGATGCAACTCTTTAAAAAAAGAGTCTTTCTGCCATGCTCCTCCTGCTATGAGATACGTACTTCCTCGTCCCATAAAGAGCATCATTATCATTTCCTAAGAAGTTAAGTATTTTTTAAACTTTGACTATATATACAAGATATTATTAAAATTTATAGTGCATAATAAATTTCGTTAGATTAATCATTGAATATTTTTATAATAAATTTATTTTGAGATATATAAACATTGTTAATATTTTATACAAATCTAATTAAATTTTAGAAAATCTAATCTGAACATAACTCTAGATGATCTTTATTTAGGACAGAGCGAGTAGTCATTTTGTCCGAGCTTCCCAAGGCGATTTTCAATCTTACGAAAGTCGGCATTTGCTAAGGACAAAGTGACCAACACATACTCCGTAGCACGACATTCGCATGTGTAGTTGAAGATTCAATGGTGATGGACATTAGATGGCATGACCATGATCTGTGTCAAATTAAGTTATTTCGGTTAATTCCCTCAAAAAAAGTTTATTTCGGTTAAAAAGCTGAGGCCGGTACAAAACACACACACGAGGGAGCATGCCTACGTGACCGTGCGCGTGGGTCGGAAAAGGCCGGCTCCGATCCACGCACGCACGTCCCCGGCCGAACGGCCGAACCAACACGCCACGACCGGGCAGCTCCGGTGGAAGCAGCACGTACGCCAGCCTAACACCCAACAGAGACCTACCCCAACAAACTCGCGCGAACCTTTGCGCCGAGAGCATTATTGTGCTGTGCGCCTGTGCCTGTGCAGCATGCTGCATCAAATCCAGCCGGCCCGAAAGCACCGACCGACCGATCCATCACGGATTCATCACGTCTATCTCCATATATAGCACACGTAGGCAGCATTAATCTCAGCTGCATGCAGATATTCATCATGTTCGCTTGTTGATTTCAGTCAGGTTTATTTATTCAACCAGCCAACAGTGTTTTTCTTTAAAAAAAATCAGCACCAGCCAGCCCAAACCAACACCAGCATCAGCCAGTGAACACGGCCATTGGATCAAATCGAAGAGTGAAGTGAAGTGAAAGCTGTCGATCCGTTTTACCTGTATATGCAATCTCGATCACATCCAAGTAAAGAAACGTAGTGAAAATGTTGTCCATCGAAAGCCACATAGACTTAATCTGTTCATCGTCATTTTAATCATCGACACGTAGGTACGTCCGTACAGAAACAGAACGAGGGAGTTGGATCCGCACATACATATACACCTAAAAATCAACAGTACGGGGGCGCAATCGATGGATCAGTAGAAACGAAGGAAGAAACACAGCGCGAGCGACATGAATGCATGCATGGAGAATTTGGAGGTGGAGGTACGACTAGCGATGGATCAGGTTCAGGATCAGTGCGTGGCGACGAGCTGCGCGCCGCGGACGGCGAGCGCGGCGAGCGGGCCGATGGCGAGGGAGTTGATGTAGGTGCAGGGCTCGGTGTAGGAGGAGTTGCCGCGCTTGTCCACGAACCCGTCGTTCTTGTCGGGCCCGCCCACGATGGCGCCCGTGAGCTCGTTGGGGTTGGGCTTGTCGGGCGCCATCCACTCCCCGAAGCTGAGCCCGCAGTTGACGACGGTGCCGGGGGCCAGCACGGGGGTGGAGGCCCCCCGGTGGTGCGGCTGCGTGGGCGAGTTGGCGCCGAAGCCCACCACGTAGGAGCTGTGCCGCGGGTTGGCGCCCAGCAGGTAGTCCATCTGCTGCCGCGCGAACTCCCGCAGCCGCGCGGGCGCCACGGGCTGGTTCCCGCACATGACGGACTGCCCCGTCCGCAGCAGCAGGTCGGAGTAGACCACGAAGAGGAACGACGTGCTAGTGACGTACTGCGTGTTGGCGCCGTCCCGGAGGTGGATCACGCCGCCCGGGGTGATGAACACCTGGTGGAACGCCGTGTCGGGGAGCACCGCGCACACGAAGTTGTCCGCCTGCACCTTGAAGTTCTGCGCGCCGCCGCCGGAGGTCATGTTGAACTCGGCGAGGAGCACCTGCGCGCCGGGGAACTTGAGGTCCCAGCTGAATTCGGCCACGCTCGACGAGATGGCCTCGTGGGCGATGAAGTCCGCGTACACCTGACGCTTGGTCGCCAGGTAAAGCCACGTCGCAGCCCACAGCAGCTCGTCGTTGTAGCCCGAGTAGGAGCAGTAGAAGGGGCACTCGCCGTCGTAGCTGCCCTGGTGGGCCTTGGCGAACAGGAACAGCTGTTGCATTGGGCCGGACAAAACAGATAGATGTGCACGGGTCTGCTGGATTCTTGATGGAATGGGTGTACAAAAGAAAGAGCCTGCATACTAACCAGCTTGGCCTTGTTGAGGAGCGCGCGCGAGTACTTCTTGTCGTTGCGGAACACCATGGAGGCGGCGGCGAAGGCGGCGGCCGTCTCGGCGGCGATCTCCGTCCCGGGCGTCTTCTCGTCGATCTCGTACAGCGTCCGCGGCGCCTTCATGTTCTCCGGCCGCACCCAGCACTGGTGGTCCAAGTTGGGGTCGCCGACCTGACATAAAAAAGATGGAGGATTTCCGCCGTCGAACTCACGATCGATTAAACACGCACGGACAGACGCCGGCGGCTCACCTGCACCCACAGCTTGTTCTTCCTGGCGGCGCATTTGAGCAGGTAGTCGGTGCCCCACCTGATGGCCTCGTGCACGTGCTCCAGCTCCTTGGTCGACTCCAGCTCGGGCTTGAACGCCAGCGCCGTCCACGCGAGCGTGGTCACCGTGAACGCCAGCGGCAGCCCGTACTTGACGTTGTCGCCGGCGTCGTAGTATCCGCCGGTGAGATCCACCTGCTCGATCGCGTCGATCGATCGATCGGGCACACATTAAGCTCTTGTTAGTGCCATACCGCTATATATGGCAGGATATATTACATGAATATGGAGATACAGTAAATCTGCTGTATCTTTTTTATCCGTTCGGACGGAACTGATCATTTCAATCACATTATACATGTCAGTTTCGCATCTGCATCCATGAAGGGACGACCAATGTCCAAGAAGAAAATGGAGAAAGAAGAAGACGATGGACACGCGTCATATCATCGTACATTGGCGAGCTTGCCGTCGTCGAGCGCGGAGTCGCCGCGCCACTTGACGCGGTTGTTGGGCGGCAGCTTCCCGGAGCGCTGCGCCTCGAGGAATATGATGGTCTTGGTGAGGGCATCCTTGTAGTCGAAGCCGGCGGCGGCCAGCGCCGGGTGCAGGGCGTCGCCGGCCAGCACCAGCGCCGCGAGGGCCAGGGCAACGTGGGCGCGCATGCTGCTGCCGTGGCTCAGTGCGCGCATGGCGGAACGACGCGAGAAGCGAGCACCGGCCCCGGGCACCTGGAGGATATGGGGCACGCGAACTGGGAGGCGACGGAAAAGGAAGGGACGCGCTTGGATTCAGGAGGAGGGGCACCCACCACCCAGGCGGTTTGCGAGGTGTTCGGCCCACAACGTTTCGGCTACACCACACTAACAGGCTAACAGCTCTGTGCTCAGCCCGTCATGAAATGGTGGAAGTGGTGGGTCTTGGTTGTGTGATGCGGTTGAGGAATGAGGAAGGTGTTTCCACTTTCCGGACCCAGGTGACCGTTGCTCCTGAATCGTGATGGTTAATGCAGCAGTAGAACCTTTCTTTGCATGCTGTTAAGTTGCCAAAATGAGATGCCCTCCTAATCAAATGCACTAAATTTGCCAACAAAATCATTTGTGTTGCACGTCTCAGTTGCTCCAACACAAATAGTAAGTGCGGGTGCCAAACAGCCAAGAACCAACGCCACACACACATAAAAAGGGGTACATCGATGTAATCTCCTGGAGTAATAATTCAGTGATTATTAAGAGCCCCGCGAGCTGTTAACTTGCTGAAATTCCCTTGTATAGCACCTAGCTTGCTGTTTTCAACTTCCAGTCAGAACAGACGTAAAGACACAAGCACCCTACCCACTACGAGACGAGTATCAGCAACTTTCAGGCACACGCCATCTATATTCCAGCTTTGCCAAATACAGATCGGCGGATCATCAGTATAAAAAAAAAGGGAGAACAATCAATCGGTAGGAACAAAGCTGAACCCCGTCATTTGTGACTTTGGGGGTAGAGAAACATCCTCGTGATGTACAACTTGTTACCGTATCATTTGTACATGACACAGTGCGCCAGCCGGCCAGGAAATGGCAAGATGCCAAACCGTATGAAAAGCATGGAGGCATTTGCCAAGGATGCTAGGCCTCTGTTTGTTGAAACTTTTTGCCTGTTTATAACTTACAAACTGACTGTCTACCACTATAAATACAATAGATCCTCTCTTGGCTTCCTTTCTATTTATATCTCCTCTCCTTGTATAGATGAATGAAATAATTCCAAGTTCGTCGATTTAGTTTTCCTGTTTTTCTAGCATCTTCTTATGAGTCCAGCCACATTTTGCGCAATGTCTTGTTTGGTCTCCACTGAAACAGGGGGATCACCAATGTACATATCGAAGAAGGCTCCTGTTCATTCATAAATACATGATTTAATTTTCCACAACGGCAAAGCCGAATTTCATTACTTGATAGTAACGAAATTACAAGAGTTGACACTCTGACTTACTGCAAAGATCTTTGCTCTGGACAGTGCCAATTTGTTTACCATCAACTGTGCACGGATGTTTTTAGTCAAGACATAGTAGTGGACGCAAGAAACTAAAGCATGTGGAAAGCAATAAGCTATATTGTACTAACTTTCAGTTATTAGCTGGCCATCAGATGTCTGCCGGAAGTCAATCTTTGTACCCTGCAGTTGCATTGACTTTTAACTTCACACCAAATGCACTAAGTTACGCAGCCCAGATATAGCATAGAAACTTACAGCAGGTATACGAATGTCTTCACTAAAACAGGAACCAAATGTCTTCAAGCAATTATAATCAGTATTAGGATTCATCTGGTTCAATAAAGTATACACAAAAAGCTCACTTAGGCCTATTATTGGTTAGGAGAGTATCAAATAATTGCTGAATAAACAGCAAATACCTTTTGTAACCGGAAGCCAAGAGACTTCTCAAATGCACTGGAGACCATGTTGAGACAAATGATTAACTTAAACTTGCATATAGATACTAACATATTTGAACCAAATATAAAGAAAAGAATGCTTACTCTCGAACTGTGCCAATGCTGAGGCCATTGTAGCTTACTACTAGCCTAACAGTCATATCAATATTTTCCCTGGAAAAGATTGAAAGTTTGTTAGCATCAAAGGCGATAGGATGCACATAAGGGAAAAAATGGTGGGAAAATTTGCAGTGTCAGATCCTATGCAGCATCAGAAGCTCACAAAATAAATAATATTATAAATGCTTAAATGGTTATCAAACAATTGCAGGTCTGAAGAAGTGCTCTATACATAACACACTTTTTATTTTTTAATGATACCAACATTTCCTAGCATTTTTTTAATGCATGCCTAAGCTTACACAATTGTTTACGCGTAAAGGGCAGGCTGGCTAGGTAATGGACAGAATTTTGGGAAGGTCTTTAATAACAGAATTCGTGAAGACGCATAAATGATCAATAGGCATTGCACACCTCAGAAGATCTTCATAGAAATCTGGGTGATCCTTCAACTCAGCTTCTGGAATACAAGCATACTTTGGACCCAGCTTCTTGCAAACAGAATCAGGTTGTATATCTGAGAATGTCAATATAACATAATGAGTAACCAAAAGACAATAATTAAGCAGTAACTACCGGTTAGCAATCCATGGTTTAAAATAGCGGGCTATTGAAAATAGCGGCAACTTTTTTTCAGCAGCTATGAAGCTTTAGCGGCGTTATGACAGATAGCGTTTTGATAAAAAAAAAACATGGAAAACACTAGTAATTGATGCAAAAAAACATGCAAAATATGAAATCCATTGTCATCATCTTCTAGAATATCTAGAACTTGCTTCTCAATGGGGTCCCTTGCCTTATTCTCTCTTCTATGCTTCAGCCTGGAGTTAAATTTTACGTACACGAGGTCACTCATCCTGTCATGAAGCATTATGTTCCTTCTCTTTGAGTGAACCTAAAATAACGCCGCTATTTGAACGCTGAAGCTATGCAACTTAGCGGCGCTATAGCGTGCAACAGCGGTCAAAGTTGGCATACCGGCAAAAATAGGAATAGCTTAGCGTCAGGTCTCTCCCGCTGCTATAGCGCCGCTATAGCCCGCTATTTTTTTCCATGTTAGCAATTCATAAATCATACAAACAGTAAACACGAAAAAAGTTACTTTACTCACATAAGCCAAAGGCATAAAGATTCAGATTTTTAACCCTCATTATCCGCATGCTTCTGAAACCCATTCCAACAAGGACCTGCCAATTTAACCATCAGATGCATGTATCAAGTGGGGCAGTGTACCTAGAAAGCATCAACATTATAGATATTTTGTAGAGCATTGTGATGTTCATCATATGCAAATAAGGGAAAAAATATTGGCCCATAAAACAAAAATTCACAGAAGCAAGCTTGAAAAAGGACCTCTGTAGTCAGATTGGAATTGTCTTCGAGTAGAGTGGAGAACTTGATGCCAGTTTTCGGTTCCGTTAAATCCTCTGGTAAGAGTACTCTTGGCACAGCAACACACGCACAACCTGGACGGCTTTCCTCTGAATAAGACTGTTCAGCAGGTTCTTGGATGTGTCCACCATCTTTTCTTAGTGCCATTGACTCAGCCAGCATCTTTGGCGATCTTGTACACGGATAAAACAAAATAACAAAAAAGTTTAAAAAACAAATGGCGAAAGTAAGTCGTGTCAGCTCAGAAAATAGCATGTGGTGAACTCATACAGTCATACATGTTTTCAAATGGTGGTATTACAGTAGCAGCAGCCAGCATAAGGATGTTGCAGGCATGTCGCTCCTCCACCTCCGTCCACAGGTGTCCAAAAGTTGTGCTTGCAAGCCTCGCTAAAAGCATTTGTACAGCATGCTCTTCTCTTAATTGTGAACCAAACTGCAATCCAGGTAAATGCTGCAAGCAAGAGGTCACTTGCTTTATGTGTGACCGACAAGCTCTTGAACTTGAGCCTGCAGCAGCTGATAGCCTTCGGAATAACTTAGGATTCGATGCTCTAGAAAACCAGAAATAGAAAGCTCCAGCAAACTTGTTGAAACTGCTGAATGCTTCCTGAACTGCTCCACTCCCCGTAGCACATATACGCCTTGGATGTTGAAATGAACACTCAACTAAGTTTCCAACTTGTGATATCAATCCTAACCCAATTTCATGAGATACTGGAGAGTCTATTGGGAACTTGGGGAGGTAAGCTCCATTATGATCAAGTTTGGAGAAAATAGACCAGTCTTTCATAATGAAATCACTTGCTTCCTTAGACGAAGTCGGGGAGTTTAATAAGAGTGAAACTTTGCTGAATCTGTCAATTGGAGCAACAGAAGTGGATCAGGAAACAAAGATGGTTATATGTCAATTGCATGCATGCTTACACAGATTTTATTTTTATTTTATTGCCTGGACATAATAACAATTTTACAGCAGAATTTGCATGTAGACCTTAGCAGCACTATTTATTCGTCTCACAAACACTTAGATCAATGCATATGAAAAGATACTAAAAGATATCACGTCAAAATTGCAAAATAAAAAGTAGAGCTTCTCAAACTAGATCCTGAAATGCTCTTCTCAAACTATCTCCTGAAAAAACAAATGGACAACCCCACGACATCAAAGGTAAACAAAGCAAAACAGTGATGACCTATCTGCTACATAAGATGTTCTAACTGGATCAAAATTGATACCTCGCAGAAACGAGCCTGACAGGGCACCCAAAACCTCACACCGTTTTACAGAAAATCAACAAAGGCCCGAGTCCCTGACCCCAAACATCCCAAATTAACACCAGAACGCCACGATCTCGCTATTGCCCCCAGGATTCACATTCACACAGCACCAACCCCCAGAGGCCGCCAATAGTAACGCCGCCCAGCCTCACTGCGCAGCACCACCAGACAGCCAAATGCCCAAATCCCAAAACAAACCCCATCTTCCCCACGCACGCCCGCAACAGATCCGCATTCGCTGCCCGAACCGCGATTCCACAAACTTAAAGCGCCGAACCTGACCTGTCCGTCCCTCGGGATCGCGCGGCGGCTGATGGTGACCGTCGTGCTCGTGCCGCGCCGCCTCGCGCCGGCTGCGGCGGTGCTGGAGACGAGGCCTGGGGCTCCGCGCCTCCCTTCCCCGGGCGGCGTGGCGTGTCGTGGAGTGCCGGGCGCTTCCTCGCCGGATTCGGGAGCAAATCCAATTCCAAGGGAACGGGGGAGGTGAAACTAGGCCGGAAGCAAGCGGCCTTGGTGGCGGTTTCGTATTAAAAACTCGGGCCGCGGCCGCTGCCTGCCACCGTCGCCACGTCGGCGCTCAATCAAAAAAAAAAAAAACACGTTACACGTGCGCGCCTCTGATTTATGCCTGCTCGGGCTCCACTTTGATTTACGGCTTTTAAAGGGGGCGGGGCGTGATTAAAAAAAGGCCACCTTTTTTTCTTGCCAGTCCTTTTACATTGTTTGATTGATTTTCGTTTCTTGGGGAGAGGGTAATAGAATTTGCTATTTTCTGACCTTATTTTGCTGCTAAATGCTAGTACTTACTAGTATCCCTCTGTTTTTAAATATATAATCCTTTGTCTCTAAAAAATCATTTTATTTTGTCATAAGTCGGAACATCTTAGATCTGACCATACTTTTAAAAACTATCAAAATTTATTATATGAAATAAGTATTATTATAATTTTTTGTGAAGGGAATGAAGAATTATTAGATTCATCATGAAATATGGTTCCATAGCATGTATGTTTGGTGACATTTAACAATTTTTATCTATATAAACTTGGGCATTTGATTTAAGAAAAATTAAATGGCTTTCTTATAGAAACCAAGGGAGTAACGTCTATTAGGACAAACTAATAAGTTCAAGATGTCTATTTATTATTACAGAGGGACAGTGGCGGATCTATGATTAGGACAAAGGAGGGGCTGAACAAAGAAGATTTAGGACTAAAGCTAAAAATTAAAGGTGAATTCACACTAAGCTACAGTAATTAATAAAGGATTAAGGCAGCTTAGGGGGGGCTGTAGCCCCGGCAGCCCCCCCTTTAGATCCGCCACTGCAGAGGGAAGTATTTGGTGGCTCTAGTGAGACCTATTTTCGATATCAAATCGTGTAATGAACCTACCAAATGTGATTTCAGTTGCCACAACCCTAAACGATGAATTAGCAATGAATTGGACGTATTCAACTCGTTATGTTTTAGGACCTGCCTACCTTGAAAGTGAGTGTTTGTATTTCTTTTTTCTGATTTTATTTTATTCCGGGTTTTAATGACGTTATTATTTTAAGAGGTAGGTAATATGGCAGTTAATCATGAGATATCTTTAGTGACATCGTCAGCCCCGGTCATTTGGAAGGGGTACATGTGCTGTGTTGTGTGTATGTCCACGTTCATATGGGTGAGTATGGGTGCATTGCATTTGATCATCAGTATTTTTGACTAGCGGGGAAAAAAATCAAATTAGCACTAAATGAATGTAAACACACATCCATATATACCCGAATATGGAGAATGTTTGGTGACCTGGGTGCAAATAGTCCCGATTGTCGGAGAGAAAAGGAATCCAGGCCGGGGGAATCGCAGGATATGCTGCCGAGAGCGACGGGCACCGAGAGACGGCGAGACCCCGCCGGCGCCCAGATCGTTCTGGCGTGGAGCGGCTGCTGGCCGCCGATCCTGATGCTTTCGTCGCGGGCCCTACCGCCGTCCACGGACGTTGACGCACCCTGCCGGCGCCACGGACCCGGCGGCCAACCAAGCTTTTAACCGTCTCGCTTGACGTTTCCGGCGCCAAATTAAACCCAACACGGCGACCAACCAGAGCCCAGACTCTAGGGCACGCGTCAACCCATGACACCGGCAGAAAGGTACTGCTACCAGTAGTAAGATTAGCAAGCAAGCATGGCAATTGGCAAACACGTTGGAGGAGACCTGGCCACGGCTTTGCGCCTCTGCCTTTTTGCAAAAAAGAGGGACGATTTCCTTTACAGACGTGACATGGACGCATGGTGGGGTGGGTGGACCAGGCCATGACATGACTCGGCGGCAATCCAGAACTGTCTCTCCACATGTGGTATCGGCTTGTGGCCTTTTGGTTGGGTCTGGGTGGGCACCGGCAAACTGAGCAGCAGAACGGGATGGATTTAGCGTGCGGACTCACCCTATTCTCCAGTCTCACGTCGCCCAAGCCAACAGTGGGCACCGATCATCAGCCGACTCGGCAGAAAATACAGTAGTCCATTGTGGCCGCAGCGTGTGGAACCACCGATTCTTCTTGGGAGTTGGGACGACCGACGGGGCGGCGGCCGGCCGGAGCGCCTGACGGCCTGAGGGACTCGACTGTTTTTTCACGGACTGGGCGGCGCGCGTCGGCAGGGAGCACTGGAGCCACTAGCGAAAACCGATACTTTGCTAAGTACCGAAAGGTTTATCGAGTGTATTTTGTTGGACACTTGATAAAACGGTCTTTGTCGAGTGCTAAATAAAATACACTAGGTAAAAAAAAACACTCGATAAAGATGGTTTTATCGAGTGTTTTTTTTTCGGTACTCGACAAAATGCGTCTTCGTCGAGTGCTTTTTTTCTAGCACTCGGCAAAGATGTATTTTGCCGAGTGCCTTTGTTTTGGCATTTGGCAAAGAGACATTTTGCCGTGTGTATTTTTTTTTTTGCCCTCGGCAAATTATCTTTTTAAAGCAATTTTTGAGGCCCTAAATGAATTCAAATGCAAAACTTTTCAACTACAAAGTTGTATAACTTCTCAAGATCTACAAAGTTTATTTTAGTCATTTCTTCATTTGACAAAGTGACAATAACGTTGTTCATAAAATCTACGTCTCTCATATTAGTTTCATAAAAGTAGAAGAGAGATATATAAAATTTGTGAACAATGTTACTACCACTATGTCGAATGAACAAATGACCAAAATAAACTTTGTAGATCTTGAGAAGTTATGAAATTTTGTAGTTGGCAACATTTTGATTTGAAAATCATCTTGTCATGCAAAAACAACGTTTGAATTTGAAAATTTTAAAATTTGAATTTTTTAAAAGACCTCGGATGGAAAAACTTCCTAAATGAAAATTGTAGATCTCCAAAAGTTATGAAACTATGTAGTTGACAACTTTTTGATTTGAAATCATCTTATCATGCAAAACTACGTTTGAATCTCTTAAATTTGAAATTCGAATTTTTTAAACGACCTCGGATGGAAAAACTTCCTAAATAAAAATTGTAGATCTCAAAAAGTTATGAAACTTTGTAATTGACTACTTTTTTATTTGAATTCATTTAGGGCTTCAAACAAGCAATTTACTCTTGGTTTATTATAATATATGAGGATAGATAATGGAAACTAGACACAGTGTAGTGCAGTGGTAGAGCAGCAGACACGCGAGGAAGAGGTCGTGAGTTTGAATCCTGCCGGCTGCCGTTAGCCATGAATTTTGCACAAAAAATATAGCGACTTTGATGAAGACGGACGGCCGCTGGCCGGTGGTGGCCTCCCCCGAAAAAAAATTTGCTATTATTTTTGGGTTTTTTCGTATTTTCACTTTGCCGAGTGTAAATATTTGCCGAGTGCTTTTCCGGCACTTGGCAAAGGTTTTGCTGAGTGTCCAACAAAAAACACTCGGCAAAGGCTTCTTTGCCGATTAATTTTTTGTCGAGTGCCCTTTGCCGAGTGCGACACTCGGCAAAGCCTTTGCTGAGTGTATTTCGGGCACTCGGCAAATAAAGGGTGTGCGGTAGTGAGCTACCTCCGTGCCTCGTGGTGAGAGAGCGAGATGTCGTGAGGGTGATGGCTCTCCCTCTCCATCTGCCAGTTGGTTGCCGCCCACAGCCACATAGAGTGCTTGCTTACCGTCTTGCAGCACCCACATGCCTACCGCACCAGCTCACAATAAATTAGCCTAAGATATTTTTAGCCTGGCTTATCAGCCAAGCGAATAGCGAGATACGCATATATATTATGATATATGTGTGTGATGTGATCCCCACTGGATGCAATGGATTATCTCTTATTATATATATATAGGGTAAGGCTATTCTGCAGCTGGTCATATAATAACTTATTCTATAGCCATATTGATTTACGATAATGTTTATACCAATTTATGATAACATGAATATGCATTTACGATACTCGTGTTACTGCAACTCACGGTAATATTTACCATAATGTTACAGTAAATTACTTAGTAAGGAGTTAATGTAGTCTCGTAAATTAGCATAATAACTATCGTAACTCAAAATGGTCACAGAATAAGTTATTCTATGACCAGCTGCAGAACAGTAGTTCTATATACGGTAAGGTTATTCTGCAGCTGGCCACAGAATAACTTATTCTAGGGCCACCTTGATTTACGATAATGTTTGTGCCAATTTATGATAATGACAATACACATTTACGATACATGGGTTACTATAATTCAAGATGATAGTTACCATAATGCTATAGTAAATCACTTATGATGGAGTTACCATAATCTCGTAAATTAGTATAGTAATTATTGTAACTCAGAGTGGCCATAGAATAACTTATTCTATGTCAGCTAGATACGTCTCTCTCTCTCTCTCTCTCTCTCTCTCTCTATATATATATATATATATATATATATATATATATATATATATATATATATATATATGGTAAGGCTATTCTACAGTTGGTCACAGAATAACTTATTCTATGGCCACCTTGATTTACGATAATATTTATACCAATTTACGATAATGACAATACACATTTACGATACATGGGTTACTATAATTCAAGATGATACTTACTATAATGCTATAGTAAATCACTTATGAGGGAGTTACCATAATCTCGTAAATTAGTATAGTAATTATAGTAACTCAGAGTTACCATATATTATACAACTAAAACATTTAGATTCCGATCGTTCACAGGTGTGCGATGGCTCGCTCGCTCCAAAACTTCTGCGGCGCGCGCGCACGATCCCCGCGTGGTGGACCCGGGCGTCTGAATCACTGTCCCGCTCGCTCGCTTCCCCACACGCACGCTCCCCCACGCGTGGACCAACGCTCCCTCCCCTCGCGAGATTATGCCTTCAATCGCGCTCCTTCCTCTTCCCACGACTAATCACGCTTCCTCCCCCCTTTCCCTCAGCCCTGCGCCCACGCCACCACCTCCTCTTCCTCCCGTCTCCTCGTCGCACAGGCGCCGTGTCTACCACGTCGTCCTCACCCGCGCTCGCCCATGTCACCGCCTCCTCACTCCCTGCCACGGGTAGCAACCGCAAGCCCGTGCCATGGAGGAGCGTCGTGGGATTCACCTCACGTCCGTGACCTCAACTTCTGCCTCTACATCCCACGGAGCATCTGGTTTATACCACCTCGACGATGATCCCTTTTCCGCACATCTGGTTTTTCCTCGTCGCCCTATCCCGAGCCATCAGCCTAGTACCTGCGGCCACGGGTAGCAGCCAGCTGCTCCCGATAGAAGATGCTGCCGTCGCCAAACTATTTGTTAGGGGAGAGCACGTGCGCCCGCCCTGCCTAGCGCCTAGGCTCCCCGGCACCCTACCTCCATGAGCCCCATGCTCGCCTCGTCCCCTCTCTTTCCCTCTCCCCATTCCCTGCCTTCTCCGCTTGGTCGAAGCCACTGTCGCCGCCTGCTCCTCGATCCGTTCGTGTCATGAACTCTTCCTCCCTCCGTATGCCACAGTGAGCCATAACCCAAAGCCAGACCTCCTTGTTGACGGTCATCGTGACCTGAAGCCCCAAGGCAAGATCCCCTGTTCTCCTCCCCTCCACTCTCCACTGCTCCTCTCTCCTTTTCTCCCGATCATCTTCCTCCTCTGTACTCCTTTAGTCCTTCCTCCTCTGTATAAATTTCAGAGGCATATTATTAAATCCTTCTCTACCTTAGTGTCGTCTGCTCTGTAGGTACTTGGTAAGTAGTTGTGTTGCATCTACAGACTACGTACGTCTTTGTAGATATAATATGCCTCTTAAATCTTCAATTGTGATTCATTGATTCATTGTCTGTTGGTGTGGTGTTGCGTATACAGATTACATTAAGGCATGAAGATTAACTTTAATTTGGTCACCGCCTAGCACCTTTTCTAATGGCTCTGAGTGTATCTACTATGTAACCATATCTTTTATGTAGTTCTAACACATGAATTTTTAGCATCATAGGATTAAGATCCAATAATCTCCACCCTTCTTCTATCTCTAGCCTTCAGCCTTCTTCTACCTTCAGATAGTCATAAATCACAAGATCATAAATCACAAGTCTGTCTACTACACAACCATATGTTTTATGTGGTTCCAACGCATGAAATTTTTAGCATATAGGATTAAGATCCAACAACCTCTACCCTTCTTCTACCTCCAGCCTCTAGCTTTCTTCTACCTCCAGACAATCATAAATCACAAGATCACATATCACAAGAAATACTTTTTTTGTATAGAAGGACAAATCACATATCGTAGAGGTGTTTATGTGTTTGTTATGACATATGGGCCCCAGACGTCATAGATACAAATAAGTCTATGTGTTTTTTTTTGCTAAAACACATGTGTGATGTATAGCATTTCTAATTCTTAAAGGGTGACATCATGATGACATCATAGTCTCTTTTTCATATAGTAATAAATAAAGAAAACTAGAAATACAATTCTAGTATACACTTATACAGAACCGATATCCATGGCCATGAAACCCAATAACCAGCAGCCAACAGCTGTATGGCCGGCGGTCACCGAGGGGGCGTGTATTTGATTCTAGAGATTACTCGTTCTGCAGCCCATGTGCAATTTCATGTGATTCTTCTATACAGTAGACCATAAACAAGGATATATTCATGGTTCTATATATTGAATAGTTAATTAGCAGTACATCATGGTAGCAACAAACTCCTCAATGAGTACCCTCAAAGGGTGAAGAGTATTTAACCCTAAAAGGATCAAGATATCCAAGAGGGAGGGTGAATTGGGCAAATTCTAAAAATCTTTGCAATAATTAAACCCTACGGTTAGCCCACGTCACCCCTTGTGCCTAGAAAGTGTTTCTATTGTTTTACCGCACAAAAGTTTAGCAACCTATGTTTCAATCCTACTCTAGCATGGTAATTCTATGAATGTAAAGACAAGAATTGAATTGCTGAAAGTAAATGCTCAAAGTAAAGAGAGAAGGAGGAACGCGGCGATGTTTTGCCGAGGTATTAGAGAGTCGCCACTTCCCACTAGTCCTCGTTGGAGCACCCGCGCAAGGGTGTAGCTCCCCCTTGATCCGTGCAAGGATCAAATGCTCTCTACGGGTTGATTCTTCGACACTCCGTCATGGTGAATCACCCACAACCGCTCATAACTTGAGTTGGGTCATCCACAAGCTCTGTCGGATGATCACCAAGCTCCCAATCACCACTAAGCCAACTAGGTGATGGCGATCACCAAGAGTAACGAGCACGAACTCTCACTTGACCATGACAAGCCTAATAAAAAGGGTGGATGCACACTTTGCTACTCTTGCTTTCACTAATGAGGCCTCTCACTTAGATTCTCAAATCTCAATCATCTCACTATGACCTTGCTCTTCTTAGCACTCTCAAGGGTGTTTCTCAGCTGTTGGAATGAGCAAAAGTAATACCTTGAGTGAATAGAGGAAGTATTTATAACCCCTCATTCAAAATGAATCATTATGTGCCTGTAACAGAACCGACCAATTATACAAAATTAAGTAAGAAAATCATCCGCCAGAGCAGACGATTTAGCAAACTTAAGCTCGTATAACCCGGTAGTCTGTGAAATCACGAAGGATTTCAAACCAACTCACATCCCAGCCAAGATCGTAATAAGTTTAGCGGTCACCTTCACATATTACATAAAAGTTTGCATCGCAGATACATCAGAGTTTAAATATAGTTATTACAAAATGAGTTCAAATAGAAGTAGTGAAAGCCATTTGTTCAAAACCACACACACTCACACGGAGTTCAAATATAGTGCCAGCTAATGATCATCTCCAACAAAAGCATCAGACGAGACGTAAGGAATGACCATGCCTATGGTCCTAAGCATCACCCATCGTAGGATAAAGGTAGTTGATACAGTAGCCGCAATACATTTGCCCATCTGCAACAAGTGGGAATAAAACCCTGAGTACAAGAAGGTACTTAGCTAGACTTACCTGATATAACCAAAAATAAAGTGACACCAAGGATTATGAAGGACTTTATAGTAGGGTAGCTGACTCATTTGCCAAAAGAAGCATTTTTAGCATTTCAAGAAGCTTTCCAAAAGCATTATTGTTAAGTTAATTATTATTAACCTGTCGACTAGATTTGTACCTATACTAGAGCAAACATGTGATTAAGCAAATAATGATAACCAATGATCATTAACAACTTCCATACTGTAATATTCATTATAACTGTCCAAGGGTTCCATCAACATTACTACGATGAAGTCACTCAAGTCAAGTGCTCACTATCTAGGAGCGATGGCAATTCGAATCGATTCCTAACCAGCCGGTGATTTATTCCTTACACAAACCTCACTCACCTGCTAAAGTGAGGTATTAGTCACCGAGTCAACTATCTAGGAATCTCGAGTTTGCCAGGAACCACATGTACTCGGGGGTCGACCGACTGCACTTTGGTCTTATCATCTCGCCCTCGTGTCCTACCACACCTGCTCTAGCACAGTGCGCTGCGGGCAATCTACTCGGCTCGAATAATCTTCCAGCTTCACGGTCGAAAGATACTTTATTTGGCCAGCTAAATGTAAGGCATGTGTTCAACATGACTCGAGGCCCAATAACGGTCGGTCCTTAATCGACACAGACGGAAAGCACTACAGTCCAAAACTCTGTAAGTCTCCATTCGGTCGCAACTTCATTTAACACTTAGTTATACCATGACTACATAGTTATCCAAGCAGATCCAGGTAACCACCTATAGCTCGCAGGTGACAGGAAATTACCCGACTTCTACCGGTCTAAGCCAGCTAAGCATTGACTCGACTACGGATACCAGGGTAACAAGGATATAGTATAACAAAGGTAGATAAGGTATAATGCAGCAATAGTTGCAAACAACTCCTAAAAGTAATGCATCAATTAAAGTAAAGCATTTAATTAATAATTGCAAACCAGGGAGAAAAATGCTCTGGGGCTTGCCTCTCTCGAAGGAGCTCGGGCGGTGATCGGGACACTCCGGAAGTTCCTCAACGTCCTCCTCGTCGGCTTCGGTCACTTCCTGTGGCTGCACCTCGAGCTGTTCCTCGGGCTCCTCGGGTATGACGACTAGGCTCTCGGTTTGCGATCCTGTATGATACATGTGCGTAAGTGCTTATGCAAAAAGTGCATCGGATGAAATGAACACAGTGGATATGCTTGAATGCAAGGTAGTCAACATCATCCAAGAACATATACTACAAGCACATGTCATCTACTGCATTCTCTTCTACTACTAATATGCTAAGTCAACACATCTCATTAAATGCTTTAAAGATACACCAAAGCTTCACTAATTTCTTAATCATACATAAAGCAACACTTGATTAAACCCTAATTAATAATAGGTTTGAATAGCAACATCTATTTTTATTGCTTAGAAAAATCTTAGAAAATTACCATAGCACAATACTACCCTAAGTAGTCTACCATCAGATTTTTATGGCATTTGGATAAGTGGAATAGCCTACACAAAAATGACAAGCTTGGACCTAATTATGAATGTGAAAATACTTTGTATTATGAAAAGTGTCAAACAACAGATTTAGTATTTTTCCCATGATCTTCATAGCATACAATCACTGTACAAAAATTGTCACATGCATGTTTTATACAAATTTTGCTCTCTAGCAAAAATAACAAAAACCAGCCATTAAAGGCACTTGAACTACATCTCACAATTTTTCTATACGACATGCATGGCATATATTTTTTCTAGGAAGTACATTACACAAGAAGAGTAATAAACTTGGAAGCATATTTTTCTGATACATATAGGATTTACTAACCATTTTACAAGATATCAGCAATATCAAGAATTAATTAAAGCTCTACAGAAAAGTATCTCACAAATGACATGCAATATTTTTATCATGTAGATCTGGTGACAAGGAACCTAGCAAAATTTTTTTCAACAAATTTGGAGCCAAAATGGGTACACAAACATTTTCCAAAGTATTTAACAGAAATCTGAAAATTCATTTCTTAATTCCTTTTTAAAACCAGCCGACAAAATTGCTGGGTGCACCCGGTGCTGTGCACCCGAAACTTCCACTAGCCACTGCGGCTGGGCCCTGCGGCCCCATGGGTCAGTGACCCGAGAACAGGGGAGGAGCCCCGCCGACCGGTGCTCACCGGCGGCGAGCTCTCCCGGTGGCGCAGGCGGTGCCAGCGTGCACACCACGCTGAGCCGCACCGACTGGGAGGGTGGCATTGGCCCGGCGGCGTGACGGACCATGCGACCGTGGCAGCGCACTCGCTGAAGAGGAAGGAGGCGGCCAACCTCGGCCCTTACCTCGACGACGGCGGCCGCGAGCGAGCGCAAGCAAGGCAGGGACCCAAGGCGGAGCTGCTGGCGGCGGGAATCGAAGAAAGAAGGCGTGGAAGGAGGGGTACGTCGTCGGTGGGGTAGCGGCTGCGTTCGGTGGCGAGAGCTCCCGTGGAGCTCTGAACTAGAGAGAAGGAGGAGGAGACGGGATGGCGTGCGGGGTGGAGTGGCGTGCGCGTGTTTGGACATCTTTGAAGGCGGAGCACAGGGAGGGCGAGGCAGGCTAGGGCTGCCGTGCGGCGTGCGTCGCCGGCGCATGGCGGCCACGCGGCGAGCCTGCCCTGATGCGGTCGGGCGCGGCGCACGGGAACGGCGCAACGCAGCGCTGAGGCAGGCCGGGCGAGCGGGCCAGCACGGAGGCAGGCCAGGCGCGTGAGTTAGGCTAGGCCACAGTGAAGGCGCAGCGCGGGACGGCGTGGAGCGTGGGCTGGCTTCGGCTGGTGGGCCAGAAAGGAGGAGGCGGCCCGTGAAAGGAGAAAACCTTTTTTCAAATTCTATTTTTAAGAAATTTTCAAATACCAGTTTTCAAATATCATTTTGAGCAAGAAAATGACATCTTTTGAAAATGTTCCAAAAATAAAAGTTGCTTAGAATTTAATCCTCTACAACTTTGCTTTAGGGACCAACTAAAAATTTTGCATAGATTTTGAATTGGGAAGCAAAAGCTAAATAGGGAGAATTTTTTACCATTTTCAATAAAGATTTCAAATGCATATTTTGTCAAAAGCTTGAATACAAACTTTGCTCCAAAAAGTGTGCTAAATAATTCTAGATGATTTACAATTATAGCCAAACATGTTTTACTAACCTAGCAAGCATAATTAGGGCAAAAACAACTCTAAACAAGTGTATGCAACATTCATGTTTCATGAGCATATTTCATACGTTTCGAAGCATGGTTTTTGTTATCATTTACATAGTTAGGCATGGATACTTAGGATGCTTGATGATGCACAATATGCATGATTTGCAGTGCCTAAATGCTGGCATAACACCAGGGTGTTACAGCACTCCCCCCTTATAAAAATCTTGTCCCGAGATTTAGGTTATGAACCATTTGTTATAAAAATCTTCATAAGCTTTTTGTAGATATTCTCCCGTTTTCCAAGTTACATCTCCCTCATCATGATGATCCCACTGTATCTTATATGTTTTCACCACACTATTTTGAGTAGCACGTTCTTTAGTGTCTAACACATGGACCGATTGCTCATGATACACCAAATCTGATTTGAGTTGGATGCCTCGAGGTTCTATTCTTTCCTCCGAAACACGCAAACACTTCTTGAGATGTGATACATGGGAAACTAGGAAGACGGTACTCATGGTCTCAGGTAACTCTAACTTATAAGCTACTAGACCTCTTCTTTCTAAGATCTTGTATGGTCCTATGAATCTAGTTGCAAGCTTTCTTCGGACTCCAAACCGTTTCTTCTTCATTGGCGTGACCTTCAGATAAACATAGTCACCAACTTCAAACACAAGGGGTCTCCTTCTGTCTGCATAACTTTTCTGACGCGATTGGGCCGCCTTCATATTTTGTTGAATAACATGAACTTTCTTTTTGGCCTCTTCTACAAAGTCAATGCCATAATACCTTCTATCTTCTGGCTCGACCCAATTCAATGGTGTTCTACATTTTCTACCATACAAAGCTTCGAATAGAGCCATCTTGATGCTTTCTTGATAACTATTATTGTAAGCAAACTCAGCTAATGGTAACCATGACTCCCATGATCCCCTAGAAAACAACACACAGGCTCTTAACATATCCTTAAGAACAGCATTCACTCATTTAGTCTGACCATCTGTCTGAGGATGATAAGCGGTACTACGAATTAAACTAGTTCCCAAGCCTTTGTGTAAATGTTCCCAAAAGTGAGCCATGAACTGTGGCCCTCTATCAGATACTATGGTCTTTGGTATACCATGCAACCTCACAATTTCTGCAATATACTTCTCGGCATATTGAGATGGTCGATAAGTTGTCTTGACAGGTAAGAAATGAGCGGTCATGGTAAGATGATCCATAATCACCCAAATCGAATCATGTCCCTTTTGAGTCATGGGCAAACCCGAGATAAAATCCATACTTACATCATCCCACTTCCAACTAGGTACGGACAAAGGTTGCAACAAACTGGCAGGTTTCATATGAATAGCTTTCACTCTACAACACGTGTCACATCTGACAACATATGATGTAACTTCTTTCTTCATTTTGGTCCACCAATAACGAGGTCTTAGTTCTTGATACATCTTACTACTTCCCGGATGGATAGATAGCTTAGAAAGGTGAGCTTCATCCATGAGTTTATTCCTAAGCTCTCGATCCTTGGGAACCACAAGACGGTCGTCAAACCACAACACGCCCTGTTCATCCACTTTAAAGTGCTTTGATGACTTTTCTTTTATTTTCTCTTTGATGTGGAATATTCCCTTGTCTATTTTCTGGCCTTCTATTATCTTACTCTCCAAAGAGCAACTAATCTGAATACTATGTAACATAGCAGGATGCATCAGATCGAACCCATCTTCCAGTAATGGCTACACATTCAAGCAAAGTGACTTTCTACTTAAAGCATCAGCCACTACATTGGCCTTTCCAGGATGATATTGCACATTCAAGTTGTAATCTTTAATCAATTCCAACCATCTTCGCTATCTCATATTCAGCTCTGGTTGGGTAAAGATGTACTTGAGACTCTTGTGATCTGTGAAAATATTGCACACATTACCAAGTAGATAATGTCTCCAAATTTTTAGGGCATGCACAACTGCAGCAAGTTCAAGATCATGTGCCGAATAGTTGACCTCGTGCTTTCTTAATTGACGTGAGGCCTAAGCAATGACTCTCCCTTCTTGCCTAAGAACATAGCCCAATCTAGTTTTTGATGCGTCACAAAACACATCAAATGGTTTCTCGATATCTGGTTGTGCTAGAACAGGAGTGGTCAACAGTTTCCGTAAGATGTGGAAAGCTGCTTCACACTCCTCTGTCCACACAAACTTGTGATCCTTCTGTAGTAGACTTGTCATAGGCTTGGAAATCTTTGAGAAGTCTGGTATAAAACAACGGTAGTAACTGGCTAATCCTAAGAAACTTCTAATCTCAGGAACTATGGTCGGTGCCTTCCAATCCATAACCTCTTGCACCTTACTTGGATCGGCTGAAACTCTATTTTCTGACAGAATGTGACCAAGGAAAGGAACTTTCTTCAACCAGAATTCGCATTTGCTAAACTTAGCATATAGCTTATGATCTCTAAGTCTGGTCAAGACAATTCTCAGATGCTCTTCATGATCCTTCTCGTTCTTGGAGTACACTAGAATGTCATCAATGAACACAACCATGAACTTATCCAATTCTAGCATGAAAACTATATTCATCAAAAACATAAAGTATGCAGGAGCATTTGTCAAGCCAAAAGAGATGACAAGATACTCATACAACCCATATCTGGTGGAAAATGTAGTTTTTGGTATATCTTGTGGCCTAATCTTGATCTGATGATAATCGAATCTCAAATCTATCTTTGAGAACACCTTAGCCTTAGCTAACTGGTCAAACAGAACATCAATATGAGGCAAGGGATACTTATTCTTGATGGTTACAGGGTTAAGTGGCCTGTAATCCATGTACATTCTCAACATGCCCTCTTTCTTCTTCTTCACAAACAAGGCGGGACATCCCCATTCAGACTTGCTTGGCCGGATAAACCCCTTTTTTGATAACTCTTCTAGTTGCTTCTTCAGCTCAACTAATTCATCTGGAGGCATCTGATAGGGTCTCCTTGAAATCGGAGCTATTTCGAGGATTAACTCAATATCCCTATCTAGCGGAAGACCAGGTAGCTCATCTGAGAATACATCCGGAAACTCACACACTATTGGAATCTGATAAATAGAAATAACTTCAGTAGCACATGTAACACTTATAAGGTCTGTTCTCTAAGGCAATGGTACTTGGAAAGTACTCTCACCCAGGGGATCCTTAAGGGTAAGTACCCAACTTCCAGTATCTATAACTACTCCCCAATCCTTCATCCAAGTCATCCCTATAATGACATCCAGTACTAGTCCCGGCATAACTATCAAGTTCTCTCAAAACTTTCTGCTACCTAATTCAAGGGTTGCCCCTTAAACCATCCGATTGGTCAAAACATCAGCCCCTGCTGAACTTATATGGTAACCATAACCCAATTCTATGTATAGTTGTTTATGTTTCTGTGCAAATGCTTGACTCATAAAAGAATGCGATGATCTAGAATCAAATAGAACAACTGTAGGGTTTTTATTGATAGGAAACTTACCAGCGGTTATGGGCTTTCCTTCAGGAATCTCATCCACAGTCATACTATGCACCCTAGCATTATAAGTCTGCTACTTCTTCTTAGGTGGATAAGGACAGAACCTTGAGAAGTGGCTAGGTTGGTCACAATTATAGCATGGTTGAAAGGTCCTTGTTTGGTTTTGGTAATTGAGTGACAACTTAGATGGACTAATTGTGTTTATATGAGATACACAGGTGATTAGTCCATAGGTACATGTGTGTGAGCAACATATGCCATGGAGGTGAAAATGGCTTGGAGATGTTGCAAAACTCACACATGTGATGATGAAGGAGCTTAAATGCACATGAGACATGACATTGAGTCATGTGATCAAGGTGGAGAAGATCAAGACAAGACTTAGCTTGATGGACCGGTTGCAAGCATGAAGGGCAAGTTGAAGGCTTTGGAGTGATGGACCGCGTGGCAGTGAAGCTTGAGCAAGACTTAGCGTTGATGGACGATGGCAACGGTTAAGAGCAAGTAGAGTCAAGATCGATGAACCAATATGATCATGTGATGATATGAAGTAGATCATATCATTGTTGATCGTGTTGGTGCATGTGTTGCATCGACATTGAAGGAGATGGAATGGAATGCGCAAGGCAAAGGTATAACCTAGGGCATTTCATTTCACCGGTCATAGGTGTGTAGAGAAGTTTATGACTGGGTTTAGGATAGATGGCCGTACTATCAAGAGGGGCAAACTTGTTTGCATATCGGTCATCTAGTGCCACTCGAGCAATCTAACTTTGCATTGTCGCTAGGATCAAGTGGCGTGGCAAGTTGAGTGGCTAACATCCTTTGGGAAATGATTGTGAAAATGCTAACACACATAACACATGGTGGTGTTGGCACATTTACAAAGGAGGTGGTGTTTGCAGGGGTGAGATGGGTTCGGTGCTTTCGGGAAAATGGAATGCCTATTTTCTATTACACCAGATGCAAATTCTTTGTGGTTGGCACATTGGAGCAAGGGTGAAGAAGTTAGAAGTAAAAACGAGTTGGTCGCGAAGATGCTGGCGTCGGTCAACTGACCGGACGCTGGATCTGAATGCACCAGACGCTGGCAGGCTGCGTTCGGTCAGGCTGACGAACGGTGACGCAGTAGCTGGAGTGTGACCGGATGCTGGCTGCGTCCGATCGCGTTCGACCAGATGTGTCCGGTCATGCTTGGGAACTTACTGGAAACGACCAGACACTGAGGGTCCAGCGTCCGGTCAGTTGAAGCTGCTGCGTCCGGTCAGGTCAAGTGACCGTTGGAATCGGGACACGTGGTCGTCTACGAGCGACCGGACGCTGAGGTCCAGCGTCCGGTCAACACGACCGGAGCGTCCGGTCGGCCCGACCATTGCCCAGTGAAGGGGTAACGGCTAGTTTAGCCCTTGGGGCTATAAATAGTAGTGGCCTTCGGCCATGGCTGGTGCTGAGCACCTCAAGGGACTTAGTGTTCATGCTTGTGAGTGCTTGGGAGCCCTCCATCACACATATACTTGATAGTGATCATTCGATTGTGTGAGTGAGCGATTCTAATGCGATTGCATCATGAGGTTGCATCAAGTGGCACTAGGTGATTGAGTTACAAGCCAGTGGTGCTTGTTACTCTTGGAGGTTGCCACCTCCTAGATGGCTTGGTGGTGGTCTCCGTCGAAGCGCGCAAGAAGCTTGTGCGGCGCTCCGGAGAAGTGCTTGTGAGGGGCATTGTGCTCGCCCCGCGGGAGCCGCGAAGAGCAACTCTAGTAAAGCGTGTCATTGAGCTACCCTCACTCAAGGGGTAGGTTCTTGCGGCGCCCGACGTGCGGGCTTAGCGGGTGATGCTAATTAGCCGCTGAACCACCAAGTGAGCGGTCGACACAACGGGGACTAGCGTGTTGGCAAACATGTGAACCTCAGGAGAAAAATCATCGTGTCAACCTTGTTCTTCCCGTTGGTTTGCATACCCATTACACAAGCTTACTATTACTTTTATACATATTAAGCTTGTGTAGTTGCTCTTGTAATTAGATAGCTTGTGTAGCTTGCTAATTACCTCCTTGCTTGTGTAGCATAGAAGTAGCTCCCTTGCGTGGCTAATTTGGTTTTAGTAACCTTGTTAGTCACATTGCTTAGTTTGTGTAGCTAAGTATTTGCGCTCTCTAATTAGGCATTGGTTGCCTTGTTATTGAGCATTGCTAGTGAGCATCGTTAGCTTTGTGCTTTTGCTTACTAGCATGTGTAGGAGCTCCCTTGTCGCTTAAAGTACTAGTGGCATAGGTTTGTGTAAGCTTGCTCCTAGAATTGTTTAGGAGAGCTCTAGCTAGCCCGACACCTTTGTTGTATAATTGTTATCTTTGCAAGGTGCTAGTGAACATATATAGTGGGGTATAGTCTTGGCTAGACCGATAGTTTTAATTCCGCATTTGTATCGGTTAGCCGACGCGATTAAGTTTTAGAAAAGACTATTCACCCCCCCCTCTAGTCGCCATCTCGACCCTTCAAGGGTCCCCTCACTGTACCAGCAGATCCCACAGCTCCCTTGGAACTGCTCTGTACCATAGTTGCGGCTGCCTTGTTAGACTATACTGCCATCTTGTAAGGCTTCTGTGGTCCCCTAAAATTTTGATCTCTCTGCTGAGGTGGCCTAAACCTAGCGCCAGGTGCAGATGGATGATAGGGAGGATGACCTCCTGCAGGTGCTCTTGCTTGGGACGGACCACCTTCTAGGGCTCTCTTGTGAGTCTTAGCTACGATGCTGGCGTTGTTGTTCTTTTCCTGCTTCAGGCAATCACTGACGAAGTCATTGAATCTGGCACGTGTGTTGGTACCCACATGCTTCATCATCTTTGGATTGAGTCCTCTCTTGAAACTGGCGATTCTTTTAGCATCAGTGTCAACCATGTTAGGAGCATAATGACACAAGTTGTTGAAGGCATGCAAATATTGCGGCACGGTCTTGGTGCCCTGATTCAACGCCAAGAACTCTCCCAACTTCATCTCGGTCAACCCAGGTGGAATATAAACTCCACGGAAGGCCTCAGCGAACTCTCTCCACGAAATCTGAGCATTTGGAGGGAAGGTTGTGCGATGGTGCTTCCACCACATTCTCACTGGTCCTTGCAACTAATGTGCAGCATACTCAGTTTTTAATACCTCAGTCATCCTCAACACATGGAATTTATCTTCCATAGTGTTGATCCATTCTTTAGCATCGAGTGGTTCTATTGCTTCCTTGAATATTGGCGGCCTGGTGTCCATAAAATCTTTGAAGCTGCTATATTGATTCACCCCAATGCCACCACCCTGATTGTTACCGTGCTGAACATTGTTGGCGATAGTATGCAGAAAATCCTCTATGTTCTTCTGGGATTGTTCCGTGTTGCGCTGACTTCCGAGCAACTATGCGAGGAACACCTCTGGGGTAAACGGGGGAGGAGGTGGCAAATGTGGTTCATGGGGAGACTCATTGTTGTTGCCGTGGTTTCCACCACCACCACCGGTCCCTGCACCGTTAGCACCGGTCTCAGCGGCCTCATACGTGGTACGGCAAGTATTTGTCATCTGAATATTTTAGCAACAAGTAATGATTGGGTGAAGTTGTAATAATTGTGAGTGAAGGAAAAATTATGCCGTACTGAATTTACTAGAGAGAATAAATTCATACAATAAAACAGAGGCACAATAATCACATCCCAATTAAAACAACATCACTAATTAAATTACTTCAAAAGCAAACATCGCGTCCATACAACCAAATTGCCAGCATACATACACTGGACTTTTATGCGTTCAGATATCGCATTACTAGCCAAGTTCCCATGATTCCGAAGCAAGATACATTAGGTTACATGATAACAAAAGAAAGGTCATCACGATAGGACCTAGATACTAGCGCAAGGCAACTAGCCTACTCCTCGGGGCCGTCATCGGGGTCGAAGATGTCACCATCGCCCCTAGGTGAAACTACAGGCTCATCCTTGTCATCGTCGTCGATGTCCATGCCAGCGACGTCTGGAGGAGCATATGGGCCAACCCCGTTGTAGAGCGCGTGAAACTCCTCATGCAGGTTGACGTTGTACTCCTCTAGCTCATCGACCCTCTATAGCAGAAGGTCCCTCTCATCCTAGGCTTCATTCCTCTCCTGAATCAACTGTCCAATCATGTGGTCTGCATTGTTGTTGGCTTGAGTCAACGTATGCACCCGCTACATAGCTCTATCACCTCTCTCTACCGCCTGGTTCTGCTGTAAGCTCATATCAGCCAACTGCTCCTGCAAACTAGCTATAGCACATGCCTGCTTCTTCTTCTACTTTCCTACCTTGAGCTTATCATGACTACGCAAGCCAGTCAAAGTCTAGTAGGTACTCTCTAGACCCTCATACGCTCTGATGGCAGCGAACATAGCACTCATAGCATGGTTGTCGCTAGCCTGTCCCTCAGCTAGACCTCTGACCAAGGCACTTCCCTGAGGCTGAACCCAAATAGCATCACAAGGATCATCCCTAGGAAAGGTGCCAGCTAGAGCTGCTGCAAGCTCACTAGGAAATCTGCTCATGATATCCCTGATGACACGGAAAGCTGCTCCCTCTACACCCTCAATAGGAGTGCGACCCTCAAACTCCAAGTGCCAACCATCCCAATCTGGAGCATCACCAAGAGCAGGAACCGTGATCTCTACCACTACAAGTCCATCCTCTGCTAACTGGCTCTCATTCCAAGAGTACACCAGCTCCTGACCCTCTGGGTACCCCACATCATGGAGCACTCTCCAAAGCAAGGTCGGCATGCCAAACTCGCTCAAGAAGGTGTCCGTGGTGCGGTGCTCCCTCAGGGCCAACGGATGTCGAGGTGCTCTTCCTCCGGTGGACTTACGGGCGGTCTACTTCGTGCGGGCCATCTGTAGCAAAAGTTCTTTTATTACCCTATGGAAACATATTTTAGGTGATACAAATTTTATCAAAATGAGGTAATCAATTTATAAGGGGAGGAATGCATGACATGAAGGAAATGCACAAGTAATATGATGTATGTACGTGCCGTACGTTCTCACAAACTTATGAAATAAATAATTTCTAGCAACGAATTTGGTGGCATACAAATGATCTCTCAAATACGTAGCTAATACGTTCTACATGATAGCGCTGTTATGTACCTGTAGAAGATTCATTTCAGCCCAATTCCCAATAAATGCACAAAAGCAGTAAATTTTATCTACACGCTCTACACGAATCCCCAGATACATGTACAATAGTAGTAACTACCCGAACCATCGTCCTATTGACGGCATCGCCTCAACAGACGGAATACCCACACATGAGATACCTTTGTAAAATATGCATAGAACATGTAATTACTCCAGCATCATATAAGCATTCACCCTAGATCGGTGGTGTATCCGATCATGCTCTCACAACTCACACTTACCGAGGCGTAGAGGCAAATGATCCATATATTACCACTCAAATAAGTGGCACTCATACAATAGCACGCCGTATGAGCGATGAAAGAGAAATATGATGCAAGAACCCCAAGTTAGTACTTTATTAAGCCACCTAGAGTCCTTAACTGGGCATAAAGGATATGACCACTGGCACACTTTTTAGTTTAGAAATCACGTTTTTCAAATGCCCTTTTGTTTTAAATACACTTGTGAACAGTAACACGCTAAACCATGCTCTGATGCCAGCTGTAACAGAACCAACCACTTATACGAAATTAAGTAAGAAAATCATCCGCTAGAGCAGACGATTTTACAAACATAAGCCCATATAACCCGGTAGTCCGTGAAATCATGAAGGATTTCAAACCAACTCACATCCCAGCTAAGATCGTAATAAGTTTAGCGATCACCTTCACATATTACATAAAAGTTCGCATCGCAGATACATCAGAGTTTAAACATAGTTATTATAAAATGAGTTCAAATAGAAGTAGCGGAAGCCATTTGTTCAAAACCACACACACTCACATGGAGTTCAAATACAGTGCCAGCTAATGATCATCTCCAACAAAAGCATCAGACGAGACATAAGGAATGACCATGCCCATGGTCCTAAGCATCACCCATCGTTGGATAAAGGCAGTTGATACAGTAGCCGTAATACATTTGCCCATCTACAACAAGTGGGAATAAAACCCTGAGTAGGAGAAGGTACTCAGCTAGACTTACCTGACATAACCAAAAATAAAGTGACACCAAGGATTATGAATGGCTTTATAGTAGGGTAGCTGACTCATTTGCAACAAGAAGCATTTTTAGCATTTCAAGAACCTTTCCAAAAGTATTATTGTCAAGTTAATTATTATTAACCTATCGACTAGATTTGCACCTATACTAGAGCAAACATATGATTAAGCAAATAATGATAACCAATGATCATTAACAACTTCCATACTGTCATATTCATTATAACTATCCAAGGGTTCCATCAACATTACTACGATGAAGTCACTCAAGTCAAGTGCTCACTATCCAGGAGCAATGGCGATTCGAATCGATTCCTAACTAGCTGGTGATTTATTTCTTACACAAACCTCACTCACCCGCTAAAGTGAGGTATCGGTCACCGAGTCATCTATCCAGGAATCTCGAGTTTGCCAGGAACCACATGTACTCGGGGGCCGACCGACTACACTTTGGTCTTATCATCTCGCCCCCGTGTCCTACCACACCTGCTCTGGCACAGTGCGCTACGGGCAATCTACTCAGCCCGAATAATCTCCCAGCTTCGTGGTCAAAAGGTACTTTATTTGGCCAGCTAAATGTAAGGCATGCGTTCAACATGACTCGAGGCCCAACAATGGTCGGTCCTTAATCGACACAGACAGAAAGCACTACAGTCCAAAACTCTATAAGTCTCCATCCGGTCTCAACTTCATTTAACACTTAGTTATACCATGACTACATAGTTATCCAAGCAGATCCAGGTAACCACCTATAGCTCGTAGTTGACAGGAAATCACCTGACTTCTACCGGTCTAAGCCAGCTAAGCATTGACTCGACTGTGGATACCAGGGTAACAAGGATATAGTATAACAAAGGTAGACAAGGTATAATGCAGCAATGGTTGCAAACAACTCCTAAAAGTAATGCATCAATTAAAGTAAAGCATTTAATTAATAATTGCAAATCGGGGAGAAAAATGCTCCGAGGCTTGCCTCTCTCGAAGGAGCTCGGGCGGTGATCGGGACACTCCGGAAGTTCCTCAACGTCCTCCTCATCGGCTTCGGTCACTTCCTGCGGCTGCACCTCGAGCTGTTCCTCGGGCTCCTCGGGTATGACGACTGGGCTCTCGGTTTGCGATCCTGTATGATGCATGTGCGTATGTGCTTATGCAAAAAGTGCATCGGATGAAATGAACACAGTGGATATGCTTGAATGCAAGGTAGTCAACATCATCCAAGAACATATACTACAAGCACATGTCATCTACTGCATTCTCTTCTACTACTAATATGCTAAGTCAACACATCTCATTAAATGCTTCAAAGATACACCAAAGCTTCACTAATTTCTTAATCATACATAAAGCAACACTTGATTAAACCCTAATTAATAATAGGTTTGAATAGCAACATCTATTTTTATTGCTTAGAAAAATCTTAGAAAATTACCATAGCACAGTACTACCCTAAGTAGTCTACCATCAGATTTTTATGGCATTTGGATAAGTGGAATAGCCTACACAAAAATGACAAGCTTGGACCTAATTATGAATGTTAAAATACTTTGTATTATGAAAAGTGTCAAACAACAGATTAGTATTTTTCCCATGATCTTCGTAGCATACAATCACTATACAAAAATTGTCACATGCATGTTTTATACAAATTTTGCTCTCTAGCAAAAATAACAAAAACCAGCCATTAAAGACACTTGAACTACATCTCACAATTTTTCTACAGGACATGCATGGCATATATTTTTCCTAGGAAGTACATTACACAAGAAGAGTAATAAACTTGGAAGCATATTTTTTTGATACATATAGGATTTACTAACCATTTTATAAGATATCAGCAATATCAAGAATTAATTAAAGCTCTATAGAAAAGTATCTCACAAATGACATGCAATATTTTTATCATGTAGATCTGATGGCAAGGAACCTAGCAAAATTTGTTTCAACAAATTTGGAGCCAAAATGAATACACAAACATTTTCCAAAGTATTTAACAGAAATCTGAAAATTCATTTCTTAATTCCTTTTTAAAACCAGCCGACAAAATTGCTGGGTGCACCCGGAACTTCCACCGGCCACTACGGCTAGGCCCTACGGCCCCATGGGTCAGTGACCCGAGAACAGGGGAGGAGCCCCGCCCACCGGTGCTCACCGGCGGCGAGCTCTCCTGGTGGCGCAGGCGGTGCCAGCGTGCACACCACGCCGAGCCGCACCGACTGGGAGGGTGGCATTGGCCCAGCGGCGTGACGGACCATGCGACCACGGTAGCGCACTCGTCGGAGAGGAAGGAGGCGGCCAAGCTTGGCCCTTACCTCGACGACGGTGGTCGCGAGCGAGCGCAAGCGAGGCAGGGACCCAAGGTGGAGCTACTGGCGGCGGAAATCGAAGAAAGAAGGCATGGAAGGAGGGGTATGTCACCGGCGGGGCAGCGGCAACGTTCGGTGGCGAGAGCTCCCGCGGAGCTCTGAACTGGAGAGAAGGAGGAGGAGACGGGATGGCGTGCGGGGTGGAGTGGCGTGCGCGTGTTTGGACAGCTTTGAAGGCAGAGCACAGGGAGGGCGAGGCAGGCAGGGGCTATCGCGTGGCGTGCGTCGCTGGCGCATGGTAGCCATGCGGCGAGCGCGCCCTGACGCGGTCGGGCGCGGCATGTGGGAACAGCGCGGCGCAACGCTGAGGTAGGCTGGGCGAGCGGGCCAGCGCGAAGGTAGGCTAGGCGCACGAGTTAGGCTAGGCCGCAACGAAGGCGCAGCGCGGGACGGTGTGGAGCGTGGGCCAGCTTCGGCTAGCGGGCCAGAAAGGAGGCGGCGACCCGTGAAAGGAGAAAACCTTTTTTCAAATTCTATTTTTAAGAAATTTTCAAATACCAGTTTTCAAATATCATTTTGAGCAAGAAAATGACATCTTTTGAAAATGTCCCAAAAATAAAAGTTGCTTAGAATTTAATCCTCTACAACTTTGCTTTAGGGACCAACTAAAAATTTTGCATAGATTTTGAATTGGGAAGCAAAAGCTAAATAGGGAGAATTTTTGACCATTTTCAATAAAGATTTCAAATGCATATTTTGTCAAAAGCTTGAATACAAACTTTGCTCCAAAAATTGTGCTAAATAATTCTAGATGATTTACAATTATAGCCAAACATGTTTTACCAACCTTGCAAGCATAATTAGGGCAAAAACAACTCTAAACAAGTGTATGCAACATTCATGTTTCACGAGCATGTTTCATACGTTTCGAAGCATGGTTTTTGTTATCATTTACATAGTTAGGCATGGATACTTAGGATGCTTGATGATGCACAATATGCATGATTTGCAGTGCCTAAATGCCGGCATAACACCAGGGTGTTACAGTGCCACTGCGGGGTGACCGGACGCTTCGATCAGTTCTCCTCGCCTCCAAGCAGTTAAGTTGTGACCGGACACTGAATAGCGTCCGGTTAGCACTGACCGGACGTGTTTGGTCACAAAAATCGCCCTCTGAAACCTTACTGATGTTGATCGGACTCTAGAACCCAGCGTCTGGTCACTTTGCTGCTCAGCGTTCGGTCAGTAGCCAGAACCTGACCAGCGTCCGATCAGCACTGATTGGACATGTCCGATCAGGATTCTCCCTCTCTAGGACCTTACTGGAGTTGACCGAACTCTGGCACCCAGCGCTCGGTCACATTTCACTCAGCGTCCGGTCACATCCAGATGACTTCACCTTGATCAAAAGAACTGACCAGACTCTACGCCAGTGTCCGGTCACACCGGAACCAGCGTCCGGTCAACATTTGACCCTCCATTCACTTCCAACTCGCAATCATATGTGAATGAAGTTTGCTCCAATTGATCTAAGGGCTTTTTAGGAGCTACCTAGTGCTAGATTTAACAAGTGTGCACCACATCTAACCCACTAGACTCATCTAGGTCAAGCTATCCGTCCATATCCCCCTTAATAGTACGGCCAAAGGAAAAACAAAGTCCTAAACTACTCTAAGTGTCTCTTTAACATCAAATGACACTTAGAACTAGTCCATCCTTAAACTTGTCGTCCATCCTTTGAAAAGCGAAATTATTTCCATCGTAGGGGCATGACAACCATGATTGCCCAATCAGTTGTCATTACCATGACCTAACTTAATTGCATCTGCAAAACACATGTTAGTCACAATAATCTCGTATTGTCATTAATCACTGAAACCCAACTTGGGGCCTAGATGCTTTCAAACCCTTCAGTGCACCAATGTTTTGCAATATGCCTCATTGAGTACAGTGTATGCAGAATCAAACTCAAGGTGGAGGATTTTGACTGGTTCAATATATAGGACATCATGTCTGAAAAATATCAAATATGCATGAGCGTTTTATCATGTGCCTCAAATAAGCTTTCTCGCCTGTTTGTACCGTTTTTTTTGTAATTTTATTTTAGAAAGCTATAGCAGTTACTTCTAATTGAACTTGTAGTTTATGAATCTCCTTTTATCACTGCACGTGTGTATTGTGGTTTGCAAGCTATTTCTGTAAGTGATGGACGAGAGGTTCTATTGTATCAGTTATTGGTTCATTACAATTCATTGGCATTGCATTTCCCTTGTTGCTCTGAATTTCATAGACAATAAGAAAATCCTATATAGTTGTTTGCATCCCAAGGTCCAATCTAGTTGACAGTACAAACTATGGATGACCTATAGATACATGGAATTTTATTTTATATTGTGATGCCATCTAAATATTTAGTTTAAACTTTCAACAATATTAATGCTAGCAACCAGCCTTGACTGAAAAAGGATGCAGCAACACCTTTGTCATATAAATTTATCTCAATCCAACAACTTGGGATCTAACCAAACTGAACCTTTGTAATTTCAACTCCTGTAATTTTGCTAGGTTTATTTGGGATTGATGCTAGCTATAGATAAAGTTTCAATCCCTGTAATTTCAGTCAACCAATTTCATATGGCAGCAATATCTTATTTCAGTTCTGGAGTTTGTTAATTATTTTTCTTATCTCAGGGATAGTTTTTACACCTCATCCCTTTCGATGTCCTAAAGAAAGAAAAGGCATTAATTATTTTTCTTTGAGACATCATAGGTTGAAACTAGGTGTGATTAGAAGCAAGGAATAGCACTGATCCTGAATCTCTTCTCTTTGATATGTCTTTCAGTGTTCTTGAACTCATAGGTTGGAATTGGGTGTGCTGAAATCTTTCTTTCTAACAGGCAAATATATTAATAGAGAAGTCCTTGAAACATGGTTTTATTTTGCATCTTGCCTTCCTATTTTACTCACACACTATTCCAATTGTTGCAAAACCGCCGAACACATATTCGGTAGATTTTAATACTGATTTTCATTATAGCCTTTAAGTGCTAATTGCATTATTCTATTATAGATTCATACAATGGATGATAATTCCCGTGCACCATTGGGAGACAAGACTAACACCTCCAAAGAAGGTAATGTAACATCATATCAAATATGACATGGCATGTACTATGTGTATGTTAACTGATATTAATTCAAAATTAGATGCAGTCGATGCTAAAGAATGTAAGAGGGAAAGGGATAGAGCTCGATAGCAGCAACAAAAGGATATAATTAATCAGAGGCGCCGTGAAGCATGTCATCAAAGAAAAAAAGCAACATGTTATTGGAACTACCAGTTATAATGCATCCTAACATATTGTATTGATGAACTAACATGTATTTTTTTCTTACAGATATATGTAATGTGTAAAAATTTTGTAGATAATGACGTTGCATCAAATAAGGAAAACATGGATCCTATTGAAACAAATGATTGGCTCCATAGGAATGATTCCTATCATACCAACAATATTGTTGATGTTAATATGTCCACTCAGATCATCATGTAATTAAAGATGCTAAAATATTTTGGTTCCTTGAAAAAGATATTGCAATAATTACTCAATAAAACTAATGTTGCATTCATATGATTACATTAATAGATAAGCCAGAAATGGAGACTATAGCAAAGGAGAGCACAATTGATTTCATCAAAACTCCTACTACATATGCTGATAAAACATCTATGCAAAGTACATCACAAAGTAAGTACTTTAGTGAGAGGTACAAAAATATGACACCCGAACAAAGGGAAGCAAGGCGTGAAAGTCAAAGGCTAAATAATAGTGAACCCAAGCGTAAAAAGGCCTTGAAAATAGCTGACAAAAAATTTAGAGAGATGTGGAAACACACCCTACACCTAGAGTCTATCGCCATGGAGAACCCGTTATTTATTCCTGAGCTTGTGTGGCCCACTGCGGGCGCATCTAGAGCTCTTGGATCCACAGTGAAATCCAGTGATTGGGTTATGCTAGAGTCCAATGCAACACCTCTTGAGGTCGATGATGAACCTCCACCTCATGAGGAGGTCGATGATGAAGGATGTGATGAGTTACTGCCTGGCCATATGACACATAGATCACTTGTTCCATCTGGGCAAAGACATGCATTGTTGACCCATCGTAACACGATGTTTGAGCATCGCATTGGTTCGAACACAAAGGCATCTAATAAAGATGGTGATTGCATGGCTAAAGGCCGAGTGGATGCTACCACGCCCTTGCCTCAATCAGCCATGACCAACAACGGTAAATATTGATGCCTCATTATCCCATTTAGGTGAAAGATACACCATATTATATCTCACCGATCCATGGTCATTCTGTGATCAACAGAAAATGCAGGACCATACATTTAGTGTACATCAGCCACACTGATGGCACCACTGGATGATGATTATGAATACATGGCTGAAGAACACCTAAATGACAACATGAGCTTGCCTTAATCAGTACTGACTAATAACGATAAATATTGATGCCTCGTAATCCCATTTAGGTGACCTATATTATATATATATATATCATATTATACATAACTCAACCATGGTCATTACATGATTTTTAGAAAGGACAATACCTAGCCTTCAACCTACATCAACCGCACTAACGACACCACTATTTGATGACAGTGGTAATTTACACTATTTTCTAACACTCTATAAACTATTTGAATTCTTTTTTATTTTTACACATAGTTCTACTAACTCATGTATCTTTGGCGGCAATAGATGATGATGAGGGAGATATATTTGAAGATGATGAGGAAGAGGATGAGGGATACCTGTTTGCTAGGCAAGGTATTTGTGCGAAATACCGAATAGAAATCAAATCTTCCACTGCTTTATCTAAACTACTATCGCAGCTTAAATGTCATTTTAGATGAGGAAGATGATGACGATGTCCAAGACAATGACCTTGAGGAATACACGGCTTTGGTCCCTAAAGTACCTGACCAATATGATGAGGTGTACAGTAACATACCTATAGATACCCATATGCTAAAACCTGTCGCAAATTGCAAGCACTGCGATACGAAAAGGTTTGAGCATGAATCACTTGGGTTCTGTTGTCGCAATGGAAAGATCGAGCTCAATGAACCAAACATACCTGATGAGCTTATGAGGCTTTGATCAAGTAACGATGCAGATGCTAGGCACTTTCATAACAACATTAGGTTTTTCAATGGCCATTTCTCTTTTACTTCTCTATATTGTTGCCTCGATAGTGCTACTACAAGCATGAAAAACTGTGGCATATACACCTTCCGTGCACACGGCCAGATCTATCACAACATAAGGTCATTTGGCAAAGAAGATGGTAAGGAGCCAAGACATCTTGAGCTTTACTTCTACGGCGATGATCCAAGCCTTGAGCACCACTATCGATGATGTCATGAAGAGAAGTGCCAAAAAGACAAGGAAGTCATTGAGAGGCTTATGGCCATCCTATGTGACAACCTATACTCACAACAACTTAGGAGTTTGGGCCAAGCTAACCACCTCGAGGACTATCATGTCACACTAAACCTTGACTAGAGGCTAGACCAGAGAACATACAATGTGCCATCAGCTTTAGAGGTGGCTGCCGTTTGGATCGAGGAAAGTGAACTCCTTGGTCAATTCTAGAATAGTGTTGTCCTACATTGGAAAGATAGAAGCAAACATGGCATCCGCTCATATCATGGATGTTACGATGCTCTTTCATACCCTCTATTCTTTCCTAAAGGTGAGCTTGGGTGGCACATGGATATTCTAAAGAAAGGGGTTAGTATGAAAGAAGTCATCGAGTATCATGCCCTACAGAAGGCTCGTAGTGGGTCAAAAGAAGAAACAGGTTTGTTATTCTTTTTATTTAAATACTTTGCATACATGTACCTCAGTGATTATTCTATAAACAACTCTAATTGATGGTAGACTATGCGTGTCTGTGCGTGACTACTACTGCTACAAGTTTTAGATGCATCTAGGAATATTTAACACCATATTATACAGCAAGCGTTTGTTCCAGCAGTTTGCAGTTGACACGTACATCAAGATCGAGAGTTCTCGATTAGATTATATATGCAACCATCAAGATGATATTAGGGCTGATCTCTACCAAGGATTGGTTGATAACCTACATGCTGGTGAAGGTAGAGAGAAGCTATTGGAAAGCAGACAGTGATGCCTTCATCGTTTATTGGAGGCCCACATGACATGAGGCGTCGGTACATGGACACCATGGCTCTGGTATGGAGGTTTGGTAAACTAGACATCTTCCTCACTATGACATGTAACCTGAACTAGGATGAGATCAAGCGTGAACTCTACCCTAGCCAGACGCCACAGGATCATCCAGATCTCGTTGTTCGGATCTTTAGAGCAAAACTACAAGAGCTGAAGGATAGGCTACTAAAAAGGATATCCTTGGAAAGGTCCAGGCACATGTTTATGTTGTGGAGTTCCAGAAGAGGGTTCTACTGCATGCACATTTTTGCTAATCATAGATAGGAAGTACAAGATCACATGTCTAGAGCAGTATGATCGCCTCATCTCAGCTGAGCTCCCGAATAAGAAGAAGTACCCTAGTCTTGTACAAGATGGTTTCCAAACATATGATGCATGGCCCTTGTAGAGTGCTTAATTGCTATTGTCCATGCACAAAGGGTCATAATTCATGCAAGAACTGTTACCCTAGACCTTTCTGCGACATCACAGTTTAGGGCAAGAATTCATATCCAGTTTATAGACGGCATGAAGCTGGCCAAAAACAAAAAGTTCACAGACATGAGCTTGATAATAGATGGGTCGTGCCTTACAACCCATATCTCCTCTATCTGTTCAATTGCCACATCAATGTTGAGGCATGTGGGAGCATCAAGGTAGTCAAGTATCTGTTTAAGTACATCTACAAGAGACATGACCGAGCGTATGTGGCTGTGAGAGAGGCTAACAAGGAGGATACTAAAGGGAACGTTGATGAGATCAAGCCACACAGATATGCTAGATGGGTAACCCCCCAAAAGCCTTATGGAGGATATATGGGTTTGATTTGAGTGATAGGCACCCTGATGTTTTGTCCTTATAGCTACATCTTCTAGACATGCACATGGTGTCATTTCACCATCGCTAGGGGATTCGACGAGCACTTGATCATCCAGGTGCTGACAAGTCAATGCTTACAACGTGCTTCGAGAAGAACATGACAGATGAAACAACTCGAGGTATATTGTACTGGGACTTTCCCAAGTTCTATACATGGCAAGCATAGGGCAAAGTTTGGCAAAATAGGGTATGTTATGATACATTATGACAGATTGGAAGAATCGTGTCTGCCAATCCAACCGAGGGGGAGCGTTACTATCTTAGGGTTCTCCTAAACCACGTGGCAGGTGCAACCTCCTTTGAGTGTCTAAGGACCGTGGATGACAAACTCCTACCAACCTTCCATGAAGCTGCAGAAAGAAGGGGCCTAATCGAAGAGGACAACACACTGAATGAGAGTCTCGCTAAGGCAACCGGGTGGATGACGCCATATGCACTGCGAAAGCTCTTTACAACAATATTGGTATTTGTGAGCCCAATGATGTGTTTGGACTGTGGGAGAAACACAAGGAGGCAATGTTAGAGGACTATAGGCACAATAATCAATCCACCTTCATGGTGGAGCAGATGGTCCCCATAGATATTCAAAAATTACTACAATCAATGCAGAAGGATATAAAGATGTACCCACTTCCTGATATCGATGACACATATGATGCCTCTCGTGATATTCCTAGAGAGATTTTTGAGGAGGCTAGCATTGAGGCTAACGAGGATGATGTGGCTCTATCACACACCCTTAATGAGGAGCAGCGGGCTGCATACGATGAGATTATGTTCTCTGTTGATACCAAGGACGGGGTCTCTTCTTTGTGGATGGTCTTGGTGGGACCAGAAAGACTTATCTGTATAGAGCACTTCTCGCTACTATTCATAGTCAGAAAAAGATTATTGTGGCAACAACTACATCTAGTGTCGTAGCCTCAATAATGCCTAGTGGTAGAACCGCCCACTCGCGCTTCAAGATTCCCCTCACCATTGATAATGGGGCCTTTTGCACCTTCACAAAATAGTGTGGTACTACCAAGCTGCTTCGAGCATCATCTCTTATTATTTGGGATGAGGCTAGCATGACAAAGAGGCAGTCTATCGAGGTGCTAGACAACAGTCTCCATGATATAATGGATCGACTAGAGCTGTCGTTCGGAGGGAAGACTGTGGTGTTCGGTGGAGATTTCAGATAGGTTCTTCCTGTTGTTCAGAGGGAGTCAAGGGCTCAGGTGGTCGGTGCCTCACTGCAGATGTCATACCTTTGGGATTCCATGCGACACCTAAAACTGGTGCGTAACATGAGAGCAAAGAGCGACCCGTGGTTTGTAGAATACTTGTTGCGCATGTCGGTGGAGGATCTGAGGAGGCGACTGTTGATGATGAAATCCGTCTTCCTCATGATATATGCATACCACATGCCGGGGAAGATAGTGACCTTGATAGTATAATTGACTGTATATTCCCTAACCTCAATGCAAATATGTCAAGCAAAGATTATATCACCTCTTGAGCGATATTATCTATGTGGAACGACTGGGTGATATGATTAATATGAAGATGATAGGTCATTTTCACAGGGATGAGATGGTGTACCATAGCTTTGACCATGTGATGGATGATCCGCACAACTACTACCCTAAGGAATTCCTTAACACTGACACCCAATGGTCTACTTCCACATGTGTTGAAGCTAAAGATTGGTTGTCCGGTCATATTGCTTAGGAACATTGACCCTATGAACAGACTTTGTAATGGTACTAGACTTATCATATGGGGGTTCCAAAAGAATACCATAGACGCAGAAATTGTGTTGGGACAACACGCTAGAAAGAGAGGTTTTCTGCCTCGCATACTCTTATGCCCGTCCGATGACGAGATGTTCCCTTTCCAATTTAAGCGAAAGCAGTTCCCTATTCAGCTCAGCTTCGTGATGACCGTTAACAAGGCGTAGGGGCAAAACTATCCCTAACGTTGGGGTATACTTGCCGAAACCAGTGTTCTCACATGGCCAATTGTATGTGGCACTATCAAGAGCTACGACAAGATCGAATATTAGGATCCTAGCCATGCCGGTTGCTGAGAAGGACGTGAACAAGGGGAAAGCGAAAGGGAAGGGGAAGAAGAAACCAACAAAAGATATATTCACAAAGAATATCATATATAAAGAGGTTCTAACTCCATGAAAGAGGTAATGCATCACATGTTGATACATATTTTTTCATGATATCAATAGACTTTAACATTAAAAATTAACAAACAACTTATATGCAGGGTAATTCTAACTACATCTTGAGCTATCTGCATGCTTCCGCTACAAGAAGTCAGACGTCGTATCTTGGACTTGAAAATCTTTTGGATCATCTTTGATTAGTGACCAGCTATAGCTTGGTGTCCATGCAAAGCACTTTCACCTGGTCGAACTATTAAAGGATTAGATTCTTAATTGTACATTAAATTGTAAAACATGTATTGTGAAACACAAACTTGTTATGATTAAGGTGAATGCTCGTGTGTATGAAATGACTTCGTGATTAAACTATTTACATACAAGGAAATTCAAGACAAGGTGTCGACACAGAATTTTCATCTCCATGCTGAGGACACACGTAGCAAACCAGAAGGGTCCGCTCGATGGAGCAGATCCGCCTAGCTTCAGCGCAAGGGTGGTCGATCCTACGCAATCCTCCCGAGACATGCCAGTCAATTTGACTCTGCAATTGACAAGGAGAGAAAGCTCATCAGTAATTAAGGGCGGAACGTGCTGGTGTTGCCAGACAGTTCCGAATGTGTGGCTCTGAGAGCCGATATGAGAGGAGATCGACTAAATAGTCGATTCCAGCATATTCATAAGAATAAATCGATTAAAGCTCATGGGGTCATATAAGAAGAATCGGTTATCATTCAGGATAAATATTATTTAAGCAATATTAATCAATGGCAATAAGATATCAATGATGATCGGTTTATACTGCGCCAATTATTACAAGTAATCGAACTCCTTTTTATATAAAGAGACAATTCAACACCACTTAACCATTTAATGAAGATAAATCTAATGAACATGTTAGATCTCATCCATCGCCATGACCAGTGGGGCATGAGGCAGAATCATGCATGCCATAGTAACAACAATAGACTCAACGACCCTAACTCATTACTAATATCAGTGGGGCATGAGGCAGAATCTTGCAGGCCATAATATAATAATAAGATCATGGGGCTAACATATCTTTCAACTTATCTCTACTTCAATGATCTCGTAATATGAACTATTCGTGAAAGCACTCGATATCGGCTAAACAGCCGATTAAGGCATAGCGCACAGTTAAGGTCATGCCTCCTTAGGAACGGGTCTACCAACTAACGATCCCCACTCCATGGTGCCAATAGTGGGGTGAGAGGCAGAATCCCACAGGCCATGATGACAGGCCATGGAACGGTTTTCATTAACCAATAGATCTACTCGAGATCAGACATGCCTTAACCGCACGCTATGCACGATTAAGATTGATGTAAAACAGCCGATAAAAACATAATTCATCATTTAAGGTGTAGATTAGATCAACTTTAAATTAGCAAATGATGAGTTAAACAAGATATAAGACCAATCCAGATCAATCTCAATCGGGCAGAGTGATATTGTTGTAATTAGATAAACAATGAAAGCAATAAGCAATATCGGTAACTTAATGAATCTACCAAAGACTGCCATACTATGGTAGAGCCGATAACTTGACCTTGATCTAATTTAAGCAGTGGGGTGTAAGGTAGAATCACACAGACCATATTTGAATTAGACAAGAGTCGATAACTAGCCTATACCAGAGTCACCATGAGGGGTTGACCGGATCGATGTAGCCATACGAATAGAGGTATAAACCATGACGGTACTTATAGATAAGCAGTGGAGGTCGACCGGATTGATGCAGCCGTACTCGTTGAAGAACTCACCTAGATCTACTCTACTCCTACTCCTAAGGGATGGCCGGAGCCGAAAAAAGTAATTGACTTGTATTTGATTGATTGCTCCCTTTACAATAGCCGAGGCTTGATATTTATACCCGGAGCCCTATTTTGGGTTACCTGAGAGGCACAACCCAAATATGGGCATCCTCTCTTGAAAACCCATTTGTAGAAAGGATTCACTTTTGGATCTTATTGTTGAAGAAGATGTCGAATATGTATTGAACCTTTTACCTATAGCGCTACCCAAAGGACAAATGAGTCTTATATTTTGGGATTGTTGTTGGAGATAGCCTAATTAAGAGGAAACTAGAATCGTCCCATCGGCTTCGGCCTGCCACCCGCTCCCTACTTTTAAAAATTTTGGCGCCTGACCTAACATGGCCTTCCTCCGCTCCTGCCTCCCTCACCCCAAAGCCACAGATGCGCTTACTCCTTGCTTGCCCCCTTGCCACCATCTCCTCCTCACCCTCCCGTCTTGCCCCACCGCCGCCGCTGCCACCGTCGTCGTCGCCGTCGCCGCTGTGACACCACAACGACTCCTCACCTGCTCCCTTGCCCTCCCATTCGCTGCAGCCGCCATGGACACGCGTCGTCGTGTACGCGCCAGCTTAGCCGCGCTGCCCCACCATGCCACGACGTACCCAATCATGCTCAATCCATAGCTAAAGGATGATGACGAGCCGATGACCGCCTCTCAGCCTCCTCCGGTGGTGGCATCGGCAAGGGCCCCGCTGCAATTCCCTCCACGCCCCCACCGCTAGTCCCTTGGTGTAGCCCTTCACACCGCCCGGACGCCTCGCTCTGCGCTGCCCGAACGCCTCGCTCCACACCGCCCGGTCCTATTGCCCTCGCTCACCTAGACTCCCTCCGCGTCGCTCGAGCGCCTTCCTTCGGCCGCCGCCCCTAAAACTTCCCCATCCCGTCGTCTAGAATCTGATCGCCGCCCACCCCGTTGGCTCCCTCATGTGCAGAGAGGCTAGATGAAATAATCCCCGAGAGATAAATCTCTGCCATCTTTGGCTTTGTATATAGAGTTTTAAATTAATGTCGTTCTGCTTCTTTTCATTATTGTTTTTCTCTCTCTCTTTTTAGGCCAAATAAACTCACCTCCATTATAAATAATAATCCAAGCAAAACTCCTGCCAGTTTTAGGTTAAAAGATTATTCAATTTGAATTTCCTACTTTCCTATAGCCTACAGTCCTGCACACGTCCCGACACGAGCGACGACTGGTCACTTGCACGCCCGACGCTCCGTCTCCTATCAGGTGTGTGCAACACTAGTTGAAGGCTGATCGTCTCTTCTTTACGATTTTTTTTAATTTTAACACTTTTTGGAAACTAATTTTAAATCTAACACGGTCGGTTTTTTTAACTAACACTTTTGGCCGCGCCTATTGCCCTGGCGTGGCCAAATGCCTGTGTCGTGCCATGCATGGTGGTGTGGCAGAGGGCTGACATGGCGGTGACTGGAATCGCTGACCGCTGATGGGGCAGGGCTTGCCGCGCCACCAATCTTGGTGTGGCACTGCCGTGCCCTGATCCATGGTGCGGCAGAGCCGAATAAGACCGACGCCGCAAGTCCCGCTGCTTGAGCAGCAAGGCCGCCGCACCCACGTCTGCCCATGCCAGCCCGCCACCGAGCACGCCGGCCGCCACGCCACGAACGCCAGTAGCCCGGCCCCTGCTCGGCCCTCCATTGCCGCCTCCCTCCCTTCCCTTCCATTCCCTGGCCGCCTCCCTCTCTCCTTGTCCTCATGCAAGGTAATGACACATATTTTATTTTTGTTTGAATGGTGGATAGTATATTATGAATATGAGCTAAGTTGAGGAGGAAAATTATGTTTGGGAACTATGGTCTTCGGTTTGAAGGAATATATTAGTTTGATTTTGTTAATGTTAAGGTTAATTATTTAGTTAGAAGTATGTTTACCATGTATATTTTTGTTGCTATAATTATCGGTTATATTATTTTAGTTGCATTGCAAATGATTATATTTTACATTAATTTGCATTGTTTTGATTGATGTTTAATTTGAACTGTTTTATTAGATGAAAGACATGTTTCGGGAGCAGTTATGGCAAAAATGGGGTCGTCCTAGAGAATTATACCCCGATGAGTCTAGCAAAGATGCCCCCATCCCTCCTGAACTCCCTGTCCCTAATTGTGACCGTGGTCGTACGACCAACGTGTTTCAATCGAGACATCCGGACACAGCGGCACATTGCTTCTACACGTGCAGTCGTTTTAATGTAAGTAATTGTTTCCGTATATTTTTTCTTCTTCATTTGTATTACTAGGTTACTAATATTTTGTTGAATTTTTGTTGTGTAGGACCATGAGACGTGTTTTTTCTTTTAGTGGATCGATGGTGCAAACAAGTTTGACCCTAGGTACCTTCTTTTCGATGATTGGTGGAGAGGGCGACATCCACGAGAGCACTTTGAGCGGTGGGTTCCACCTCCCCCTAACCCCCTCTAGTGACGGCTAAGGAGAAGTACTTAGCCATAGTTAGACGACTCGAGGAACCTCCTCTATGCCATTGCGGAGTCCGAGCCATGATAAACCCTAACAATACATTGGAGTTTGTGTGTCCAAACAAGCATGAAGTAAGTGCAAAGTGTATATGTTGAAATATTGAGCTATATGTGTCATGTACTAATGTCATATTATTTAGGTGTATTCAATGGCGAAGTATTGTTTCAAGGAGTGGTTTATGGTCCTAGGAACAAATGGTCCGAAGAACCTCCAAAAGCAAAGCAAAAGAAGAAAGAAATGTTAATTTACAAAGCACCGCTAGTCAAGTGCGAATGTGGTGTTAAATCCAACTACGGTCCTTCAGAGCTTGGAATAGGCCATTATTGTGGCCATATGATTGACTATGATGAGGTTGGTTATTTTTGTGGTAACCATGAAATCGTATTTTGTTTCTTTTGCTAAGACATATATGATATAATTTATCGTTTGAACAGAGCACTAGGAAATGCAGGTGGGAATGTTATAATGGTCAAGCTAAGTTCTTGGATGAACTAAAGGGGAAGCACATAATTGCACAAAAGAGGGGATATGGACCTGACTACGTCAACCTTTTCATTAAACATCACAAAGACAAGATGCGTGAGTTTGCTAGACAGCGCGGTATTTGTAACCCGATCGACGTTGGGCTTGTCAAATGGGGATTGGAGAGACGGATGACATTAGAGGAGGAGAGGGCAAGGAAGGAGGCAAGGGAGGAGACAAGAGTATAGATGCAGGTCTTGAACAAGCATGTTGTTTCATTATGTGCCAGTGAGTACTTCAAAGCCTTTTTTCGTTGCTTGATTTTAAATGTAATATAGTCGCGTTGCTAACTAATTGTATTTTATACATGAAGGGATTGGATGCAGCGAGGACTATGTTGTAGAGGTGGCTCGTGTAAGGTACGAGGAAAAGAAGTTAGATGAGCATAGAAAGCGAGCTGGTCGCACCGTTGAATCACCGATTATGTTGTCTAATGAGGGGGGCGAGGATGAGGACGACACTGCCAGACTCAGTGAGCTCATCGCTCTAGCAGAGGCGGGCTTGCAGGTAGAGGAGGCTAAGACGACACTGACAGACTGAGTGAGCTCATTGCTTTAGCAGAGGCAGGCTTGTAGACGAAGGAGGCTGAGGACTACACTGACAGACTGAGCGAGCTCATCGCTCTAGCAGAGGTGGGCTTGTAGGCGGAGGAGGATGACGACGCGTTCTTTACTTAGGCCACAGAGGCCACAGATGAAGCGGAGGCCGCTTACTATAGGCAGAAGGTAGATCAGGGCAATGCAGGTGAGCCTAGCCATAGCAATAGGTTTGTGGTTGAGGATTGGTACTCAGACGGCGAGTTGCTTACTCAGTATGTTTCTAACTGAGGGTTTTTTATTGCGACGTCTATTAGTTCCATGCTTTATTAATGATCAATGTAGCTATGTAGTAGAAATTCCATTGTGTTGTCTTATATTCCATTTGAACTACTGATGTATTGTACCCATGTGTCATGTACTCGGATTACCCATGATCGATCTTAAGTGATCACATCTATTTGTATCATGCGTTCAAAATTTCTAAAATGAACGTAATCGGGTGAAATTATCTCGAATACAGCGCCGTAGCCCACTGGTTCAGCCGTGCCATAGCCTAGGTTCTGCTATGCCTAGAGTCCACTGGCGCTGTCAGCGCCATAGATGATGGCGCTGCAGTGATGCGGACAGACAACATCTAGCTTCAATTGAGTTGTTGTCGGTGCTGTACAAAACTACAAGTGGTGCCGGATCGTGTGCAAGTTGAAACGAACATGAAGCAAATAAATGGATGATAAGTTGTCACATAATATTTTCATTGGTTTATGAGTCTACAAGTTTTCGACTGACAATATTCGTTCGACATAAGTTTAGTGTAATGAACTAAGTCCTTAGGATGTAAGGATCCCTCGAACTCCTCTTGGAAACCTCATCATCCGGTGGAAGAAGGGGGTCGTCGTACTCCACCTCAAGAAGAGGGGTACAGCTGGCGCGGCGTGGGAGGGGCCATCCTGTTACAAATTGATAAAAAAGGGTTAGAGTATTCAAATTAACAATATTCATATTAATATTATGTAGCATTGCAAAATTTGAACTACTTGTTATGCAGTACGAACACAATATGAAATCACCTACTGCCCTCAGTCTTCTATGCTAGCTAGCCTTATGACCAGATTATTTACAAACAGAGCAAAGATTCCTACCATGGGTCTCAGTTGAAGTCTCCCCCATCGTACATGTCTTGTCCGTACCCTCTCATAGCGTCCATGTCCCCCTTGAGTCACTTCTTCTTCCTCCTACCCTTCCCTACCTTCATTAGATCCTGGATGCAGCATGTAGTCATAACCATTATAAGGTGGCCACTATGTCAGGTCAAGGTATGGCTCGAAGCTCATCTCCCAAATACTAACGGTATTCGAATGGAGATACAATGGTGACATATATAGCAGATCCTCATAGCTGTACCCATGAACCCTATAGGCCGTGATCATATGAGAGCAAGGGGCATGCATGAATCTGAGGGACGTTGCAACTACACTGTACCTTTTCAAGATCAACTCGGTAATTTCGTCCACCATAACGTTCGCCGTCCAAGCTTGTGCCACCCTTGCCTCGTACACTAAAGATATGACGGTGGGGTCCATACGGCTCGATGGTGTGCTGCTTGGCCAATTCCTCGGCCTCCTTCAAATGTTCAGCTCCGACCTTTCCAAAATGCCCCTACTCAGCTATACTCCTCTGCGCAAGTTCTCACCTCTTCACAAAATATTCATTGCACTTATGAAACAAGAACTCAATAATTCCAGACACAAGCAATGATCGAACTCCGATGAATACACGGTTGAAGGACTCCGAGGAGTTAGTGGTCATGATGCCATACCTGAAACCCCCCTCGTCATATGCTAACGTCCACTGAGCCTTTTGTTCCATCTGTGCCTCTAACCAGGCCTTTCCCACTGCATTTACTATCTTGTCTAGTTCTCCCTTTATCTCCTTGAACTGGTGCTATGTACGTACACAACATAGAGCCTTTACCTTGTCACATACCTCCTGCTTCCGCTGACTGCCGCTAGAAATTAGTGACAAAGTGTCTCATGCACCATCTATGTACTAGAGGTGGGAACCCATCTATATGCTCAGCTACAGCATTAAGAAGCCCTGCGTGACTGGTCCGAGATCAAACATATAGTGCGAGTTGGGCCAAGCACTTGCACACTGTAGAAGCCGCATGAACCATGAACATGATTCATTGTTCTCTCCCTCTGCCAAAGCAAAAGCCATGGGTACTATCTAGTCCTCAGGATCAACAGCAACAGCCATCATCAAGGTGCCTCTGTACTTTCCTGTTAGGAAAGTGCCATCAACAAGTACGACTGGCCGACAAAACTAGAATGCATGTTCCATTTGCGCGAACGACCAGAACACACGATAGAGGACATGCCTCATTGGGTCCCGAAAAAACATCCCTCTGGTGTCCACAAACCATTTCAAGTCTAGGGTTGTAGTAATGCATTGCACATAAGATGTGGGGCACCCTAGTTGTACGCTTCCTCCCAAGTACCCCATCGAATCAGCTAGAGCAATTTGCTTAGCACGCCAAGCATTTCCGTACTGTCACATCGTACCTAACTGAATCTAGATATGAACTGTTGTAAAGAAGACATCAGAGATGTCAGTTATTATCATCAACGAGCCCCAATATACGACTGGGCAAGGTAACGTGCAGTGAGCTGCTGATGATTTTCCTTCCCCCTATTATCTAGGCAAGTGTGGGGTTCGACAACTTTAGTTATCCTCCACTTGCCATCACTCTCTCTTTCGTGCATTTAACCTCCATATACAACCGTTTTTGCATATCACGTGGTACCTCAACTCCTGATCCTAATGAGTGACGGTGTACGACCTATGGTGGTACACAACATAGTCCTGAAGGAAGAGTTTCATCTCTATCATTGTGTTGAATATTATCCCCTTCCTAAGGGTTTCTTTCTCATGGTTATACAATGAATTCCTACACAACTAGAGACCGGTGTCATAAACTGTCATATCCGTCATGCTGACATCCCCTATAGTTCGAAACACCCATGAAAGGTACGTTCTTGGACCTTAGTTGCTCAAGCTCAGTCGCTGTGTAAGGTGGTGCTGGAACATACTACTGCGCTTCGCTAATTCTGACCCATAAATCATAGGGGTATCATCTGCAGCCAAATCTGTGACTAGTCTACCCTGAGCCTGGACACCATGCAAAACCTCAGTTGGTACTGGTAATGGCATAGTATGAACCGGTACTGGCATGGCATCAGCTGGTGTCGGCGTAGCATCTGTACCTCCTTGGTCATCATCAGAATCATCTGAATCACTGCTAACTACATCACCGATCCTATCCTCCTCCTCCTGCTCCTTCTCTTCCTATTCAAAATCATTCACATCGAAGTCATTGCTTATACAACCTACTATAGTTGAATGAAACTGCTCCTGCGTCAACTGACAATCCAAATCTATGTTACCCTGAGTTGCTTCCCCTTCGACCCTCAATTCTTGCTCATTGCCTCCAACACCATCAATGGACGGGCCGTCCTGAACACCCTGTATCCTATACCCATTCTCCACCACCATCTCAGTCATGGGCACATTGGAATCTTGGAGAACCCTAGTGTAGCGGGACCAGTGAGTAGGGTCGCGCAAGAGTATGAGGACATAGTGCGCCCTAGTCTTCCTAGTATCAAACCTCCCATTCAAAGTGAAATCACCATCAAACTTTGCATTCAAACGGACATAAAAGCCGTTGAAGCTAGGAGGTTCATCAAACCATTCTAATTCTTCTTCCATATCCTCAAACATACCATATTCTCTCCTAATACTTCCTCCATACAAAACTCTAACACAATAATCCATCTGTAAAAGTATTTCAAGAAACTTCATCAAGTCATCGAAATTATCGTATGTAATGTCCATAGTAATATTAATACATATTCTAACTATAACTATACTAACTAATCTAATATTAACATCTATACAAGGCTAACTACAACAACTAATTAGACTAAATCTAATGTATAACTAGACTCAATAACTGTACTAACTAAACTACCTAACTTTACTACCTATACTAACTTACTATATTACCTATACTAACTAAACTAAATAACTTTACTAACTATACTTTAATAATTTTACTAACTTTATTAGGGGAGTACCTCGCTGCAGCACGCTAGACCGGGCCGAGTGGCGCGCCGACGTGCGGGCTCGGTGGCCGCACTGGGCGGTCGACGGCCGTGCCGTGCTCGGCAGCGGGCTGGCTGACGCGGGCGAACACTGCCGCGGCGGACGCGGCCGCGGCGGCTAGCGCGACGGACGTGGGCACGGCGGCCAGGCGGCCTTGCTGCGCTGCTCGGGCAATGGTGGCTGCTCGGCCACTGGCGGACGCGGGCCGCGGCGGCCGGTTTTATTCGGCTCTGCCGCGCCACGGATCAGGGCACGGTAGTGCCGCACCAAGATCGGTGGCGCGGTAGGCCCTACCCTGTCAGCGGTCAGCGATTCCGGTCGTCGCCACGTCAGCTCTCTATCGTGCCACCATGCATGGCGCGGCACATGCATTTGGCCGCGTCAGGGCAATAGGCACGGCCAAAAGTGTTAGTTAAAAAAAACGACCGTGTTAGATTTAAAATTAGCTTCCAAAAAGTGTTAAAATTAAAAAAAATCTCTTTACATAGGAGCCCAGGAATGGGGTGGTCGGGCCTTGGGACCGCCCCTGTGGGTGATGCATAAGGATGGCAACGGGGATGTACCCATCGGGTATCGCCGGAATGTTCTCTTCCCCGTTACGGAGAATTCATCCCGTCTCTGTCCCGTTAACTGTCTCGGGTATAGATGCTTGCACATCCCTGTACCCGTCGGGCATCGGTCGGGTAACAGATACCCGACGGATATTGCATACCCGATAAACAATGACACTTGGGGTCGTAACTTTGCAATCGGAGACGTTTCTTCTTTACCCGGGTATAAGTGTCGGAGTCTTGGAGATGCCGAGGAGAAGGAGCGAGGTTGCGAGGAGGACGAGCAAAGGTGACAGAGAGATCGAACTGAGAAAGCAAGGGGCACGAGCGCTCGTGAGGCAGGCATGCTTGTGCTGCTGGCGGAGATGGTAAGGAAAAATTGAACTAGGATTCCTAGAACACACAAACTATATATATGATTATTCAGATTTGGGCCAAAATACCTATGTTGAGCTTCTTTGGGCCTAATACTCGCATGACAGCTCAAATAGTCGGGTTCCTCAACGGGTAACGGGGACGGATAAACAGGGAACGTTTTCGTACCCGCTATACCCATCGGAGATGGATTCTTACCCATTTAGATGCCCGCGGGTAAAGATACGATCCTATCTCTGTTTCCTAATAGATCAAATACCCGTCGGGGGGCCGTTGCCATCTTTAGTGATGCAGTCAGGTCCGTCCAGTCAAATCAAGCATCATGGCGATACGAACCATACGAGCTCTCCTAAGCCTAGGATTTGGGCATCCTACTCCTACGCAGTGGCAGTGGTGGAGGTGTGAGATGACCTTCAGCCTGATCGTTGGGCTGGGGCTGGCTGGCCAGCCCTCTCACATTGCTATTATTAATATGAACCAGTCAGCAGTACTTTTCTGTCAAATAAATGAACCAGCAACGATACGAACCAGTCAACCGAACAGGCCGCTTGAACGCATTAATGCGGCGCCAGCAAACGCGTCGATGGGTTCGGGTGCAGAGGCACTGCCACTGTTGGGGCCACCTGTCCGTGCCAATTCACGCGGGGCGGACGAAGTCAAGCGACGATGGACGAAGCGGAGCTCGGAAGCTGTAGGGAATTTTTATTAAGCAGGTTCGTGTCCGTCGTCGTTACGGGATAACTAAATTTATGTGTTAAAAACATACAGATCGTATGATAAGATAACAATACTATAAAATTAAATACTAACATTAAAGTGACATTTAATTAAAAACACAAAATGACAGCATGCTCTTCATTGTTAAAGTAGATGAGAATTTTGAGTTAGCTTATGAAGCTCTTGATGCCATCCAACCTGACATGCAACAGTAGAAAATGGCCCATGCTTTGCTACGGGCTTATAAAATTTGGACAAAAAATAATATAATGCAGAACAACAAATAAATGAATATATATCATATGCCTAAAAAAATTGAAGGTAACGTATCATGCAGATTAACATCAAGTTTACGTAATATGTTCCAATGCAGTTGGCCAATACATGTTAGCAAAGCTACATCGTCGAAGAATACCTAGTTTGACTGGTTGCTCACCATGTCTGTGTTATTGGATAGTCGTTGGCTGGTGCTTTTTTTTTTTTCAAATGAGAAATATGCAACTTCTCAAAACTCCAATAAATAGCACTTGTAGCTTTGCTCATGAAATGCAAGAGCCTTGTGATCTTGATATGTCCTTGTTCCATGCCAGACCGTAATTGCTTGATCATAGCTCTTGCACCACAGACATCGAACAGAGTTGCTGCCATAAGCCTCCAATCCGATCTTTGTTGGTTAGTCATCACTGCAGAAAATTTAAATTAAAAAACAATAAGATGATTGTAACATTTATTAAATCCAACCTGTAATAAATTAACAAAAATCAACCCAATGTCAGCTTATATGTTACTATCAAGCTGATTGGAAATCTACATCCCTCAGATATCCCTTTTTTGCTCAAGCATATCACATATGTTGTATGCATCTATGAAATGCTATAAGTAAGAAATGGACTAATGGAGGCAATATAAAGACTAAAATTGCAGAGCTCCTAATACTATAATCTGCCTCAAATATGAACCAAAACTAATGCTAAACTTAAAAGAGAGAGAATGCAGAATGTCAATGATATATACCAGTTTGACCAATGTTGTGTAATCCCTCAAATTTCCTGCAATCTGAATTGATGTCATTTGACAAAGGCATTCGAACTGCACACCCCCTTTGATCGTACTTCTATAACTTCAGTAAAGAGAATTCTAAATGCCAAAAAAAATCAACACATGTGAGTAATAGTGAGTCATTAGTAAAAAAATGTGTGTGGACCCTTTATTCAGGCCAACCTATAGGCTAACACATTTGAATTAGACAGAGAAAAAACATAACAAAATGAGTTTGGATACTACGAGAGCTTCAGAATATGGCAGACTGGCAAAGTGACATTTCAGATGGATCTATTTGGAAAAAAGATCAAAGCAACATATTTGCACAGAGTTATACATTTTAGCACAAACATATATTCAGATGGATCTATTGGGAAAAAAATCAAAGAAACATATTTGCACAGAGTTATACATTTCAACACAAACATATATTGTATTTTCCATTCTATGGCGTGGCCCACATAAATCATGCAGAAAACAGAGTGTTTGTAATGGCAGTTCTACCAATCTACCAACCCAAATCACCATAAATCAAGAATAACTTTGTTCCAAAAAAAGTCAAGTAACTCTAAACTAAAACCTAATTGCCACATCCATCAAGCATTCAAACTCTCATATTCTTTGTGCGAAGGAACATGGACGGAAGCTATGGGAATCTGAGGACTAAACTCTCACTGAATTTACTATTCTCATATTTTTTTAAAGTTGAGGGAATCCCATCTATTGAAACAAAAGACACCTAGGGGATATGGATGCATCTCATATTTGAGCAATTGAAATACAATTTATATCAGTATAATATAATGATTATCTTCCAAGTTCATGCAACATAAAAAATAAAATTCAAACAACTAAAAATTTTACATGGACAGTACTCACAAGTATAATGATCATCTACCAAGTTTCCATTAGTATTGATAGGATCTTGCACTTTCGCACCATCTAGGGTCCTGACGCTTAATCCTATATATTTTGTAATATTAACACTGACTTTATGTCATTTCTGCAAGCCTCTTTCAATTTCATCCTGTACAAGCAGTATATTCAGATGTTGAAAACAACTAAACGACAGCCAGAACAAATCGAGTGGTTTGCATAGGTAATTGCTTTGCACCTTTATGGCCTTAGCATCGCCCCAGGGTGTCTCTTCGTAACCGGTATGCATAGCATACCAACTGAAGAAAAGCCAAAAAGGACAGGATTAAGGATTAGGTCTGACAATCATCCATCTGTGTAGGCTTGTATTATGTTGGAAATAAATAAAACAGTGTTTACAATGCTAGCAGCCGCAATGGTTGTTATACCTCACTCAATGGACTATATGGACAAGGAAACAATTACACAAAGACAGGTAAGTTCTAATTGAAACTATGAGGAATTGCCTGCCAACCAATTACATTCAGGCTTGATAAGCTCAAAATCAATCCCAATAAAGAAACAAAAAATGCAGCTATCATGCTAAAAGAAAATGCCTTAAAAACAATTACAACATTCAACTATGGCAAATTAGTGTAAAAAAAGGGCAGACCCAGTGCCGGAGGCTCCCACATGAGTGGGGTCTGGGGAAGGGAAAAACCGAGGCAAGCCTTTCCCCCCGCAAAATCTGCAGAGAGGCTGCTTCGAACCCACGACCTGGTGACTCAGTGAGACAGCTCTCACCACTGCACCAGGCCTGCAAATTAGTGTGCTATAGTAAATTCTTAGAAAAGTTTCTAGGTATCTTCTATAGATCTTGTGTAATGCTTAATTAAATTTGGAACTGTATACATATTTCTGACATAGAATGGGCACAAGCTAATAGTACACTATGCTAACATATCATCATGAAGAGGATGCATGCAAGATTACCTCCTCTGGGTCAAGTAGGGATGTTTCCCAAAGCATTCTAATCATCCCTCGCATTCCACCAAGGACCTGCAGGAACATTATTAAGGAATTTCACATTGCACTTTAATATATGCTCTAGAAAAGCCAAAGAACCATCCATAGGCAATTGATAACAGTATATCGTACCACATCCACAGTTATGTTTCCAAGCTGGACCTTTTTCCAAGCTTCTTCAAGCAATTATGTAACATAACAACACAGACTAACATATGAGAACAGCAAGGCTAGATGAATAGGTGTTTATATGTCACAAAGACAAGTGGTCAGATAAACCAGGTGTGAAATTGATTCTCTTATACTTATAAATTTGACAACTACAGCTAGGTGCAAAACTGAAGCGTACAGGCGGAGCTCCGCGCAGGCCAGGACGCACGCGCCGACGCGCACTCGTTGTCCACCCCGCCGGCACCTATTGGCCTGTTGCCTCGCTCGGCCCCGCCAGCACCTACTCGTCAGGCCATCAGGGCAGGGTCGTTGCTGATTTGTTTAGAGCCTAGGTCGAGAACTAATATGGAGGCCTTATCATATACTTCTAGATATTGCTTTAGGCATTAGTATTAAGAAGGTAATATTCGATCAATTAAAATAACATCTATAAAATATCTCAAAGTTCATAAAATAGACAAATGTAAGAATATAATACATACTTTCGCACTTACATCATTTTAAGATGCTCATCAGGGTTCGTGGAAGCAACCATATTGCTCTTTAAAAAAATATATTAATAGCTTCTTCCCGTGATTCTATCAATGCATCCAGACGTCTTTATTCCACAATCCTAAAATTTAAATAGATGCACAATAGTTGAAAAATTAAAGCGTATGTAAGCTATAAATAAATAAATCACCAATATGCATAGACAATGCTTACCTAGAGATTGAAAACATACAACAACTTAAGTGCAAGATGCCTAAAGCAGCAATCGTTGGGCACAATACATGAATTTTGACGAAACTGGAGGGGCCAAGGCCCCTACAGAAAATTTATTAAAAAAGAGGGCAAAGTTAAAAGCGATTAATACAAGTTAGAGGGGGAGGCAGAGCCACAATACATGAATCAAGGACGAGGGCTGATTATGATGAGATGAGGACTTGACGATGCAGTCGTCGGCTGGCCGCTCGGGGTGCTGGCACGATGGTGCTCCTCACCATCCTCTGCCGTGGCGTGTTATGGGTGTTGGTGTCATCTTGTTGGACATCTTGCCAGCCTGTCATCAATCGATGTAGAACTGAGACCTTTGACTCAAGCTGCAGCCACGATGCCATGAATCTGTATTGTCCGCGCCGTCGGAGGCCACCGGCCGAGGAGGGAGGCGAACGCAGTGAAGTCGCATCGCAGTTCGCCACCGGGGGAAGTCGCATCGCGCGTGCAGGGAACCCTAGCGGTGAGCGCGCTTTGGGAAATGGCGGTGACAGAAAAGGAGTGTTTCGTGTTTTTTTCCAGAGTTTTTTTCGTGCGGGAGCGAGGTAGCTTGGTTCGAAACCAGGATCGATGCGAGGGACGGAGGGAGGCGCACCGTTTCTTTCCTTCTTTTTATTTGCTTCCTTTTTCGCAGAAGAGGGGCTTAGCCAAAGTTGATCGTCTCACTAAAATGATGTCTATTTTTTTAGTCTTTTTAGTTGTGAAAAAATATAAAAAAGTAGGAGAGATAGATTAAAGAGTATCAAAATCAATTACGAGGTGAGACAGCAAGTTCACCGCTTTGCAATTAAAAGTACCAGTAACCACGGTAACATAGTAAAAAAAATCCACCGATCATGCCTTGCCAAACAAAAGGATCTCTGCAAATCTCCTCCCCTCTAAGCAAATCTCTCATCTATCTTCCTCTCTGCTGCGGACGTCACACGCCTTGGGCTCGCCGCTCTCGTCCCTTCCCGAGTGACGCTGCAGGCGAGAGGGCAAATCTGAGCTCCCCCTCCTGCTGCCCTTTCCAGGCGTTGGGCTCGTCGCCCTCTTCCCTTCCCGAACGATGCCACAAGATCCATGAGAGGCAAATTGGCAAATCTAACAGGAGATATGTCGATTCCTCCCCTGCGCTGCCCTTCGTCTTGGCTCGACGCCGCTAGCCTCTTCCCCTGCTGCAAATCTTGCTTTCTACTGCAAATCGTGTCTTCCCGAGCAGCACCTGCTGGCGCCCTCTCCCTCTTCCTCACTCTCTCTTGTTCCAATTCACACGCCAAATTTTCTTCTTGGCCAGGCTCTTGTTCGCGCCTTCAAAACGTGTCCATATGTCCTCGGTCCTCCGCTATATATACATGTGGGTGTCGTTGACAGGAGCCTCAAGCCTACCTGCATTTTTTTGGGGTAAAGGTGCCTTCTAATAGGAGAAACCATTCTCGATATCCCCTGTTATGTGTTTGCAATAGCCTCAAACCTTAGTGACAACAGTTAATGAGGTCAGAAACATGGACGAGAAGCAAATCCCATTATTCCCACCTTTTATGCGTTTTAACAAAGTATGGGAGTTCTATATGGATAATGATACATATGTTGGTAAGTGCTCCAATTTCCTTTTGTATAGGCTGTAAATGTTCTTTTCTAACCAAATATTTATTAATTTTTTTCTATTCAAATGTTAGGTATTATTGGTATGCCTTTCATGGTTAGTTCATTTGGACAAACTGACGGTGAAATAAAAAATGTGTATGGAAGATGACAAACGTAAGCTGATCTTGAAAGATAAACTTCCATGGTTTTTTTTTTCACAGATTATGTTTGCAACCAGGCTGATCTTGACATTATTGAGCCTATTAAAAAAATCCCTTATAAACCTGGAAAGGAACAAGTTGTGCTCATCGACGATGCTTTCATAGACAGGATGAACATGGAGTGCCTTTTTTAGCCGAATGCATTTTTAAATGATCAGGTCATAGCATTTTTAAATGACCAGTTCATAGCATTACTTCTAACATTATGAAATATTTTTCCTAAATATTTACAGTTCCTGTTAACTTACTGGTGCAGGTCATAAATGCATACATTACCTTATTAAGGGCTCAAGACCATCTGAAGTTGAGGGCTTGTGGTAAGGTCCTCCTAGAGAATTCTCTTATCTCTAGTATCCTCAAGAGGGATGGTGATGATAAAATTAAAATGGAGGACCTATATCCCACGCATGACGAGAATGGAATTAGCACCATTGAGCAAAGGGTTTTATCGTACCTGGACCATGACATGGTAAAAATCAATTTATATTATGATTTATTGCTGCATACAAAATATATACTTGTCTGATGCAATATGTGCAATACTTATTTAGGTGTTTATTCCAATAAACATTGAACACACCCACTGGTATCTTGCTGTGGTTAATGCCAAAGAGTATGAGATACAAGTGCTTGATTCAATGGGCACTATATTTGGTCGTCAAGACCTAATTCTTACTGTGAGTGTATTTTGTTGCTACAAAGTGTTAATTATTTGTTAGTTCATAAATAGATAATATTTTGTGAAACTAAAGATACTGCTCTGTCTATATGTCTGCAGATCAAGGAAATGCAGAAACAAATAGACATTGTATCGCAGCACAAGAATCTTAAAGATCACAAGTGGCCGAACATCCAGGTTTCTTCTTGGCCAGTTCGAGAGATACATTTCGAGCAGAAAATGCAGACAGACGGGTTCGTGCCAAATATTGTATCTAATAGAATTTTATTGTATTTATTGGATATGTGTGTGATGTTCATGCGGTCTTTTTTTATTAAAGTATGTTGAACACTGGACTGGAGAAGGTCTGTCTAACAACATAACTCAGGTATATCACACAGGGTTACCGTAGGTTGTTACATGTGCACTTAATGATACGTATTATAAAATGATAATGCATCATATTTTGTAGGAAGATATGACACAATTCAGGACAAAGTTGGCTGTTATTTTCAGCCCGTTCGCTTGTTGGTTTCAGCTAGGGCTTATCAGTCAGCCAATAGTGTTTTCCTTCCACAACAAATCAGCACCAACCAGGCTTATCAGCCTAGAAACCAACCAGCGAACATGCCGTTTATTGTCGTCAGAGTTAAACAAGAGAAAGGGATGTCTGTTAGTCAAAGTTGACGATGAAGCGATTGGAAGCCCATCTGATGTTGAAATACTACAGAGTCCTAATAGTCCATGCAAGAGGAAAAAGTATCATCAAACTTCTGCAGCATGCTCTCCTGATAGAGCTATGTGTCAGCCGGACTCTCTCCGGCGAGCTCTCAAACTCTCTGAGAATTCAAGAACAGAGGAACACAAGAAGTTTTCTTTTTGGTGCCAAACACAATACTGTGTCAGCATTTTCTGTATTAAGTGCTCCTACTTATACACAATGAGCTTCTATCTGCAAAAAGAAAAGGAGTGGCCGAGCTAGCCCCGGTCACCTGCCATCCACGCCATGCTCGCCATGACCCGCGGTGTGCGCGCCATCCCACGCACCAAGTCACGACTGCAATGAGCGGCAGACAATGCCACGACACGAACAAAGCGCACGCCATGGCCCCTGGATACAAGGACGCGCTCGGGAGGTTCACAACAACCAGGCCGAGCTCAACGCTAACAGTCTGAAAACGAAATAAAACTGAACTGAACTCAGGATTACATCATAGCTCACATTTCACCCCCTAATCCTGAAGTTCTTTGCTGATCTTGACGACCCCAAGCTTCTCCCGAAGTTCACAGAACCGATCTCGAGCCAGCGGCTTCGTCAGGATGTCAGCAATCTGCTCCTCAGTGCGGACGTGTTCAATGTCCAGCTTCCCGTCTCCAACACACTCCCGAATGAAATGAAATCTCACATCTATATGTTTACTTCGTTCATGGAAAACGGGATTCTTACTGAGGGCAATAGCCGATTGGCTATCCATCTTGAGAATGAAGGTTGTGCGCTCCTCGCTCTTCAGCTCGGCAAGTAGCTGCGACAGCCAAACACCTTGGCAGGCCGCTGTCGTCCCTGCTATATACTCAGCTTCGCAGGAAGACAGCGCGACCACCTTCTGCTTCTGTGACTACCAAGTCACTGGACAGGAGCCGTAGAAGAACAACACGCCTGAGGTGCTCTTCCTTGTATCAATGTCGCCGCCCATGTCGGCGTCGCTGTACCCCAGCAGCTTCAACTCCTTGCCACCATGCTTGTAGTAGCAGCCATAATCAAGTGTACCTGCGATATACCGCAGGATCCGCTTCACCGCATTGAGATGCTCAACAGTGGGGTGCTCCATGAATCGGCTCACATAGCCGACGGCGAAGGAGATGTCCGGCCTTGTGTGCACCAAGTAACGCAGCCAGTCAACCAGGCCCCTGTACTCAGTCGCATCCACCGGCGTCGCCGAACTCGCCTTTGACATCTTCAGGCGATGCTCCATTGGAGTGTGGCACGGATTGCAGCCCTCCATGCCGGCGCGCTCCAGGATCTTGCGCGCATAGGCTGATTGCAGCAGCCTGATCCCATCGCGTCTCTGCTGCACCTCAATTCCCAAGTAAAAACAAAGCAAACCAAGATCACTCATTTTAAACCTGGTGGACATCTGCTGCTTGAACTTGGCGATCTCGTCGGTGTCGTTCCCGGTGATGATGAGGTCATCGACATAGACCCCCATCAGCAGCCGGGATGCTCCTTTGCCACGGGCGTACATAGCATGCTCCGACGTGCTGTGGCTAAAGCCGAGTGCCACCAGCGTCTCGTGGAGTTTGGCGTTCCACGCGCGGGGTGCTTAACGAAGGCCGTAGAGCGCCTTGTCCAGGCGCAGCACCATGTTCTTGTGTCCGGTGACGGTGAAGCCAGGAGGTTGCCTGACGTAGACTTCTTCCACCAGCTCCCCGTTCAGGAATGCGGACTTGACGTCCATGTGGTGCATCGGCCACCCTTCCTGGGCAGCCAGCGCAAGAAGCAGCTGGACAGACTCGATGCGGGCGACGGGCGCAAAGACCTCGTTGAAGTCCACCCCAGGCTGCTGCACATAGCCCTTTGCGACGAGACGGGCCTTGTGCTTGATGACGTCGCCGGCAGCATCCTTTTTCACCTTGAACACCCACTTCAAGCCTATGGGACGATGCCCAGGCGGAAGCGGCACCAGGCGCCAGGTCTTGTTGCTCTCGATGGAGTCCATCTCCTCCATCATGGCTCGTCGCCAGCATGCATGCTTCTCGGCTTCTGCAAAAGAGGCAGGCTCCTCCTCCATCTGCAAATGGAGCTCTGCAGCTACCTGGCGCGCGGCGAAGCCCGATGGAGTCGCTGCACCGATGACGTTGTCGATGGTTCGGTACCGGGGCTCGACGTCGTCGGCGTCGGCGTCCAGGTACTCGTCTGCGTCCGGTGGAGGGGACACAAACTCCAGAGCCGATGAGGAAGGCTCTGGTGGCGTAGGTGTACTGGGCGCCGGCGTAGCGGGTGTCGGTGACGGAGAGCGCGCAGTAGGTGTCCTAGGGCCTGGGGATGATGTTGTGCCGCGTGGAACCGGGTCGATGGTATACTGGGCGTCTGTCAGCTCTAGTGTGCGCTGCTCGATGGCGAACTCCGCAGCAGCGTCCACGTCCTCGTTCGCCCAGGTCCAGGCTACAGGTTCGTTGAAAACCACATCCCGGGACACCACGGCGCAACGCGATGCAGGGTTGTAGAAGCGCCACGCCTTGGCGCCGGGTTCGTAGCCAATGAAGACGACCGGCGTGCCGCGATCATCGAGCTTCTTTAGATTTGGCTTCGTCTCCTTGATGAACGCAACGCAGCCGAAGGTGCGGAGATGGTGGACGTCGGGCCTGCGGCCGTGCCAGGCCTCATATGGCGTCATGCCGTCGACGGCCTTCGTGGGCGCCCGGTTTAGGATGTACACGGCGGTGGCGATCGCCTCTCCCTAGAATGTAGCCGGCATGCCACGGGCTTTTAGCAGACTCCGCACCATGGTGACAACCGTCTGGTTCCTCCACTCGACCACGCCGTTTTGCTGTGGCATGTACGGCGCGGTGTGCTGACGTTCGACGCTGTGGTCGACGCAGTAGGACTCGAACTCTACGGAAGTGAATTCCCCGCCGTTGTCGGTCCGGAGAACGCGCAGGCGCCGGCCAGTCTCCACCTCAACACGCGCCTAGAACTTCTTCACCGCAGCGAGCGTGTCGCTCTTGGCAGCAAGCAGAGCCACCCACATGTATCTGCTCCTGTCATCCACCAATAGAAGAAAGTACAGCTTACCACCCAGGGTTGCCAGCGTGATAGGGCCACACAAGTCACCGTGGACTAGATCGATCAGCCCCTCCGCCCGCCGTTTCGCCTGCGACGGGAACGGGCTGCGCTTGAGCTTGGTGGTGACGCAGTCGGTGCAGAGCTGATGAACATGTTCGACGTGGGGCAGCCTGTGCACCATGCCTCGTTGCTCTAGCTTGCGCAGAGCATCGAAGTGTAGATGCCCGTACCGCTCGTGCCACAGCCAGGCGCTATCGGTGGCACGCGCTGCCAGGCAGAGCGGCCGGGCGATCTTGACGCGCAGCAAGTAGAGATGGTTCGCCGCGCGCCTCACCCGGACTATCAGGCGGCCCTTCTCATCGCGGATCCGGAGGATCCCGTGCTTCGTGTGGACGTCGCAGCCGCCCTCATTGAGTTGACCGAGGCTGACGATGTTGGTGGTGAGCCTTGGGATGAAGTACACCCCCGTGAGCGGGAGGTGCTCCCTGGTCTTTCCTTCGAACAGGACGGTGCCGGAGTGAAAGGATCTAACAATGCCTAGAGGGGGGGTGAATAGGCGTATCTAAAAATTTACTGCAAAGGCTAAGTTCAATTCTGTCAGTCACTGTCGGAAGTCCCGATGTTTGGGTCGGAACTCCCGACGTTGTCAGAAGTTCCGGCGCAAACGTCAGCAGTTCCGACGCCTACGTGAACTACAAAAGCAGTGCCAAATTTAACTTTGCGGATAAATGAACTTACAACCTCACTTCCTAGTGGTTTGATGAAGATGTTGGGTCACTCCCTTGACGCCGTAATGCCTCCAAACCGTAGATCGAGTCCAAACCCTAAAATGGAAATTTGGGAGAGAGAGAGACAAACACATACAAGTAATATCTAGCAATCACAACAACAAGCACACGGGACACAAAGATTTATCCCGAGGTTCGGAACCCCACTAAGGAGCTCCTACGTCCTCGTTGTTGAGGTGACCACAAAGGTCGGAGTCTTTTCCACCTCCTTGCCTCTCTCTAAGCGACCACAAAGGTCACTTGAGCTTTCCACTAAGAAATCGAGGGGTAATACAAACTTCCCGAGGCTCTTCCACAAGATGGAAGCTCTTGGGCGACGCCTAGCCGGCTAGGGGTAAAACCCCAAGAGTAATAGACGCAAAATCAACCGGCTTGACGAAGAAATCAAGTGCTCAAGCTTTCCAAAGTGATGCTCTCACTTAATCCACTCTCCTTTCAATCAAACCCTAAGGGAATCGAAGATTGGAGCAAAGGGGGAAGGAGAGGGGCGCTTTCAGTTGCTTGGAGCTGTTGAGCACGAAGTGGGTCGCTGTAAGTGAGTCCGTAACGGTTAGAAGAGAAGAGAGGAGTATTTATACTCCAAGTGAAAATCCAACCGTTCAGATCTACGTCGGGAGTCCCGACGCAGATCCCGGGACTTCCAACGTTAGCATAAAATACTGTTCCCAAAGGGTCAGAAGTCCACGGGTGAAAGTCAGTGTCGGAACTCCCGGCAAACGTCGGGACTTCCGACGGTCGGAACTCCCGACGATCGTCGGGACTTCCGACGTGCACAGTTAATCAAACAGCCAGCACTGCTGAGGCCGGGACTCCCGGCTTGGGTCAGGCCAGTGTCGGAACTCCCGGCGAACGTCGGGACTTCCGACGGTCGGAACTCCCGGCGAACGTCGGGACTTCCGACGTGCACAGACAGCGAGCAGCCAGAAGCACAGGTGCCGGGACCCCTGGCTTAGGTCGGGACTTCCGACTGTCGGGAGTTCCGACTTACGTCGGGGACTTCCGACGTCGAAGTCACAGAAATTTATTCTTTGTGCTCGTGAAGTGCAAGAGTGTCACTCTTTAGATTTTATTTAAAATGCTTGAGCACTCTATCTTCCTCAGACCAATTAAATTTGCATCCCTCTTAATAGTGCGGCGGATCCTAAACTCAAACTTAAAATTAAAACCTTTGAAGATCGTTTTGAGTTCGTCCGCCTTTGCAACTTGAATAATTGAGGGATACCATTACATCTTTATCAACTCTTTGATTCTTTCACGGGACTAATAGCTGTAACATATCTCATTAAGATCACATTAGTCCCTAATTTGGATGTCATCAATACACCAAAACCCACATAGGGGGCAAATGCACTTTCAATCTCCCCCTTTTTGGTAATTGATGACAACCAACTTAGGCTTTTATAGGAATGAAAGAATTAAAGCTTTTGAACCCCAAAATTTATGAAGAGCTCCCCCTTGATGTATGCAAGAATTTGAATTTCATTTAGAGTCATCTATACATGATTTGCATACATCAAGACAAAAGCTCCCCCTAAATTTTGCAATCTGTGGGGTGCAACAAGTGTATGTGAACAAATAGATACGTGTGAAGAGAATGCAATATGACATGTTATTTCACTCAACAAATAAAAAGAATACGATGGCCACGATTTCAAAGTAGAAATGTGAAACAACACATGGCCATGTAGATTTCATTCACCATCATAAGTAGAGACAAGTAGAAGCTAATTAGATAAATAGATGACCATAACTTTGTCCTACAAACATCCATCAAACACATATAGATAATTGTCCATCATAAGGTTGCCACCACATGACATAGTTCATACACGCTAAAGTTTTAAAGTTCCAAAACATAAAGACCAACTAACTTATTACAATAAATCAAAGCCTAACACTCCCCCTTTGTCAACAAGTGCCAAAAGGGGTAGGCCGCATGAGAAACCAACTACTCGTCGTCGTAGTCATCATCATCACCTTGGTCACCTTCCTCACCATCGTCGTCGTCTTCATCATCTTCTTCCTCTTGATACTCGTCATCATCTTCCGTTGCTTTCCCTTTGCCATGCGGGCGAGAAGTGGCATCATCTGCGTACGCCGCACAAGCCTCATCATATAGAGCTAACGAATCACGAGGAGGCACAAACGGCGGCGGAGGAGAAGATACAATCCCGGCGTGCTGCTCCAAACGATATAGCCTCTCTTGCATGTCGTGCTCACGCTGAGCACTAGCACAACACTGTCCAAACATGTAAGTCATCAGAAACTTGAACTTGTTGGGCTTCTTTCCGGAGGAGGACGAAGAGAGGGGCTCGTCACTAGATGAGCGAGCAGCAGTGGTGGCAGCTCCACGGCGAGAGCGAGAACCCGAAGGACCTTTCCCTTTACCTTTGACTGCCTCAGCTTTTTCTTTTAGTTCTCTAGCAGCAACGATGGAGGTCTTGTTGGATATCTTGAGTAGCTTATGCTCAGAGTCAGAGGGAAACCGGATGCCTGATACATGCTCAATGATATGCATGATGTACGGAGCATAGGGAAGATGCTTTACCGGATCCTCGGTAGCATCATGAATCTTGTTCCAAATGTATCTGCTGATGGAAAATTTCTGGAACTCATCTCCAAACCGCTGAAGCACCTTCTGTGAATCATCTCGAAGGAAGGTGGAGTCACCGACCTTGGGATACAAGATCTGTCTCAAGATGTTGTTCAGAACATAATAGTAGGGCTTCAGAAAGGTGGTCTGTCCATCAGCTCTGTGGCCCTCAAGATACATGTGTTGGTATTCCTCTAAAGCAAGATCCTCATACTCAGTCAACTCAGTGGCAGTCCGGTCGCTGTGACCCAAACCTAGAAGGCGAGAGAAATTGACGAAGTCTACCTTATAGTGCATGCCTTCAGTGGTCCAATGAATAATGTCCACAGCACCGGTCTGGTCTCGCTCATGATGATAAGAAGCATAAAACTGACAAATCAGCTCGTTGTTCCAATTCTTTCGAAACTCTAGCAGGTAGGACAGCCCCATTGATTGTATATCCCTAATCATCTACTGCAGCTCGGGTTCTTTGTACTTGCCAAGAGAATATGCATCAATGCATTTCACCTGAAGGACCGGTGGCTCCTTTTTCTTCAAAAACTTCCGATACAGAATGGAATCATAGAAATCATAATGAAAGGGGTGCTAGAAACGATACTCAAGGCGGAGATCCTTCTCATCCTCAGCATACAAGTTCCTTCCCCTGTGGTACCGGATGTCCTTGACCCGGTGACGATAATCCACAGGAAGGGGAGGAGTCCATCCATCAGCCGGATTAGGAGCCATGGCGGGCTCCCTCATGATTGGCGACACACTGGTGAATGGAACAAGCTGAATTGTCCCTAGCGGACCTCGAGTCGGGGTGCGATGCGGTGGAACAGCAAGGGTGCGTCCGGCACGGTCCAGCGCTTCCTCTTCTTCATCAACCACGGGCTCAGCCCCAACAGGGGCAGGAGTAGGAGGAGGGACAGCAGCCGAGACCCCTGGACGCCATGGCCACGGGCAGCGCGGGAACCACCAGCACCACCAAGCTTAAAATGCGCCTTGGTGCGGCCGGACGGCTTAGGAACAGCAGCACGATCTTGATTCTTCTTGGAACGCTTTTCCCGATGGCGCGAGGGACTGCCACCACCCTCCATGGCTACGAAGAATACGAAGGGGAACTAAGAAACAATACACGGAGACGCGAACGAGCATTGAGAAGTGAAGAAACATGAATGGAGAGGTCATCCTAGGGTCGGGAGTTCCGGCTAAGGTCGGGACTTCCGACAGTCGGAAGTCCCGGCCTGACGTCGGGAGTACCGACGGTCAGAACCGCCGACGGCCACCGGGACCTCCGACGCCCAAATTGACCATCCCATTCATGAGGCTTCAAAGCACAACACACATCCAAACAAGGGAGATAGAGGAGTAGAGAGGAAGAAAGAATAGAGGCAAAACAAGAGGTACATTGGAGTTAGGGTTCGACGCCACGGTAGTACCTTTGATCGAGAACGGAGGAGACGCAAAAAAATGAAATCGCAGGCGAGGAACCAATCCACAAGCGCAAACACCTCCACCAAGGGAATCTTCTCCACAACAACTTCAAGTCCACAGCCGATCCGAGGAAACACAAGGGCACAGGGCGGTGGAGAGGGGTAGGGGCGGGTGGAGAGCGGAGCGGGACAGGGGGCGGACGGGACTACCGGCAGGAGGACCGGCAGGGCAGAGCGGGGAGGAGCGAGGGTGATGGTGCGATGGCGGCGGTGCGAGGAGTGATGGCGGCGGTGAAAGAGGGCGATGGGGTGAATGAGAGGATAAGTGACCGGGCCGGGTAAAAAGGAAATGGGCAACCAACAGGCGTGGTCAAAAACGCAGATCTGCTCGGCGTCGGAACTCCCGGCTTACGTCGGGACTTCCGGAGGTCGGGACTTCCGGCGTATGTCGGGACTTCCGACGCAGGAGAAACAGAAAAACCCTTAGCCTGCACTCACACTGCTATGTGGGGCAAAAATACGATGGACACACACATTTTCATAAGGGACTAGATTTCATTCAACCATCACAAAGCAATAGTCACTTATGAAAATTACAAAAATAGATTTTGAAAATGACACACAATGTTTTCTAAGTCTTTTCGCCTAACTAGATGAAACAAAATGTGTGTGCAAGGAATCAAGCCACGTTATGAGAATCAATGATATTTAGTTCACTCCTCAAAGCACAAAATCTTGACTCATCTAGAGGCTTGGTGAAGATATCGGCTAATTGTTTTTCGGTGCTCACATGATGAATGGCGATATCTCCTTTGGCTTCGTGGTCTCTCAAAAAATGATGACGGATGTCTATGTGCTTTGTTCGAGAGTGGTTTACAGGGTTGTTTGCCAACTTAATGGCACTCTCATTGTCACACAAAAGTGGAATCTTGGTTAACTCACATCCAAAGTCCTTTAGTGTTTGCTTCATCCAAAGTAGTTGGGCACAGCAAGCGCCGGCCGCCACATACTCGGCTTCGGTGGTGGACAAAGCAACGGAATTTTGCTTTTTAGAGCTCCATGATACCAAGGAGCGACCAATAAATTGGCAAGTCCCGGTAGTACTCTTTCGGGTTACTTTGCAACCGGCATAATCCGAATCGGAATAGCCAAGTAACTCAAAAGTGGAGCCCTTAGGATACCACAAGCCAAGATTAGGAGTGTGCACTAAATACCGAAAAATTCTCTTAACGGCCATCAAATGACATTCTTTCGGATTAGCTTGAAATCTTGCACACATGCACACGCTAAGCATAATATCGGGCCTAGATGCACAAAGGTAAAGGAGTGATCCAATCATGGAGCGATATACCTTTTGATCGACGTCCTTTCCTCCTTGATCAAGATCAAGATGTCCATTGGTTGGCATGGGTGTCTTGATGGGCTTGGCCTTGTCCAAGTTAAACTTGTTCAACATGTCATTTGTGTACTTGGTTTGACTTATGAACGTGCCATCTTTGAGTTGCTTGATTTGAAATCCAAGAAAGAACTTCAACTCTCCCATCATGGACATCTCGAACCTATTTGTCATAATCCTACTAAATTCCTCACAAAAAGCCACATTAGTACTACCAAATATTATGTCATCGACATATATTTGGCAAACAAAGATATCATTATTGACTTTGCGAGTAAATAAAGTAGCATCGGCCTTTCCTATCTCAAAACCTTGTTTGAGTAGGAAATCCTTTAAACAATCATACCAAGCTCTAGGGGCTTGTTTGAGCCCATAGAGTGCCTTGTCGAGCTTGTAGACGTGGTTTGGATACTTGGGGTCTTCAAAGCCCGGTGGTTGCTCTACATACACCAACTCGGATAGGGGGCCGTTGAGAAATGCACTCTTCACGTCCATTTGATATAGCTTGAAGTCATGATGAGCGGCATAGGCAAGTAGAATACGAATTGATTCTAGCCTAGCCACCGGTGCATAGGTCTCCCCAAAATCCAAGCCTTCAATTTGAGTGAATCCTTGAGCCACCAACCTTGCCTTGTTCCTTGTTACCACGCCATGCTCATCTTGCTTGTTGCGGAAGACCCACTTGGTTCCAATCACATTTTGCTTGGGCCTTTCCACCAAGGACCAGACTTCATTCCGAGTGAAGTTATTCAACTCCTCTTGCATAGCTATCATCCAATCCGGATCATCAAGTGCCTCTTCCACCCTACGAGGTTCCAAAGGAGAAACAAACGAGTAATATTCACAAAAACTTGCTAAACGAGAACGTGTAGTTACCCCTCGTCGAATGCTCCCCAATATGTTATCAACGGGATGATCCCGTTGAATGGATTGATGCACTCTAGGATGTGGCACTTGTGTTGATCTTTGGATAGGGCCATCATCATCATCATCATCACGGTCATGATCGATTGGAAGATTACAATCATGAGCTAGTGGAGGGTTGACTTCACTTCTTTCTTCATTGTTGAGTTGTGGTTGAGCTCGCTCATTGTTGACACCATCTTCACGAGAATGATCTTGTGCTTCATTTGATCTCCCATCTTGATTATTTCTTGTTGCGGAAGCTTCACCATGTTCATAGGATGAAACATGATGAATGGTTGGATCAAGATCATCATGCACAACATGGTCTTCATCTTCGTCTTCAACGGGCTTTACTTCACCAATAGCAAGCTTCTTGATTGCTTCATGTGGAGCTTCTTCATTACCTACATTCTCAACATTGACTTGCTCTTTTTGAGAGTCGTCGGTTTCATCAAAAGTCACGTCTACCGCGATTTCAATCAAACCGGTGGTTTTATTGAAAACACGATATCCATGTTCATTAGTACCATAACCAAGCATGAAACCTTCATCAACCTTTGGTGCAAACTTAGAGCTTTTGGATTTCTTGTTAAGTATGAAACACTTGGATCCAAAGACTCTAAAGTAATGCACCTTAGGCTTTCTACCGGTTAGAAGTTCGTAGGCGGTCTTTTCTCTTTTCTTGTGAAGATATAAGCGGTTGATAGCATGGCATGCCGTGTTGACCGCTTCCGCCCAATAGTTGGTAGGAGTCTTGTATTCATCCAACATTGCTCTTGCGGCTTCTATGAGTGTTCGGTTCTTCCTCTCCACAACACCATTTTGTTGTGGAGTGTATGGAACCGAAAACTCATGCTTGATCCCTTCTTCATCAAGAAACTCTTCAATGTTGGTGTTCTTGAACTCCGTCCCATTGTCACTTCTAACTCTCTTGATTTTGACATCAAACTCATTTTGGGCTCTTCTTGCAAATTTCTTGAAGATACCTTGGACTTCACTCTTTTCACGCAAAAAGAATACCCAAGTGAAACGAGAATAATCATCAACAATTACAAAACCATATTTGTTACCACCAATGCTTATATAAGCGACGGGTCCAAATATATCCATGTGAAGCAACTCTAATGGCCTTTCCGTTGTCACAATATTCTTGACGGGATGTTTAGCTCCAACTTGTTTTCCCGCTTGACATGCGCTACAAATCCTATCTTTCTCAAAAGAAACATTTGTTAGTCCAAGGATGTGTTCGCCTTTTTGAAGTTTGGCCAAGTTCCTCATCCCAACATGGGCAAGTCAACGATGCCATAACCAACCCATGCTAGATTTTGCCATTAAACAAGTCTCGGGATTTACTCTATTTGATGTGAAATCAACTAGATAGAGTTTCCCTTTTAAATGACCCGTAAATGCAATAGAGGAATCCTCCCTTCTATAGACTTCCACACCCTTATCCGTAAAAAGACAATTGTAACCCATCTCACAAAGTTGTGAAACGGACAACAAATTGTATTTCAACGAATTCACAAGTAAAACATTGGAAATTGAATTATCATTTGATATAGCAATTTTACCCAAACCTAGGACTTCTCCTTTTCCATTGTCACCAAACACAATGTTTCCACTTTGATCATGACTTGGTTGAAATGATGTGAACATGTCCTTCTCTCCGGTCATATGATTGGTGCATCCGCTATCCAACACCCAACTTGTTCCACCAGAGGAATATTCCTACAAAGACAAATTAGGCTTTTGTTTTAGGTACCCAAAGTGATTTGGGTCCTAGAGGGTTAGTCACATAAAACTTGGGCACCCAAACACTCCTCATTATTTCCTTTCTCTTTTGGGCACCAACATATTTAACCACAATTTTGCCATCCTTGCCCCAACAACACATGTAGTCACTAGCATAGCACCGTGGAAGTGGTGCTTGTGGCTTGGGGACATCGGATTGCTTCGTCTTAATTGTCTTGTTGCTTGTAGGTTGTATCTTTGGGATGTAGACCTTGTTGTTGGCCTTGCTTATTAGCTCATCAAGAGCAACGCCCTTGTTGAACTTCACACAAGGCACACCATTTATCATGTTCCTTCCATTGGCCTTTCCATCATACCTATTGTAGCCAATGCCTTCCTTAATTGATGGGTGCCTTGATGACTTGTATATTGTCTTGTTGGATTGCTCTTGACACTTGCACCCATTCTTCAATATTATCTTCAACCTATGAATCTCCTTGTCTTTCTTCTCTATCTCAACAAGGTTAGTTGTATATGCATTCACATCAATTTTATAGCATCTTTTACAACCATCACTAGTAGAGACATTAGAGTCTTTGGTTGCCTTAGGAGAAGTTGAAGTGCTAGCCCAAAGAGTACTATAGTTTAGCTCAAGATTTCGATATTTTTCTTCCAAGCTTGTGAGGCTTTCTTGAGCTATACTCTTTTCATTTTTTAGGCTAGCTACTTGATCATTAATCGAAGAATGTTCTTTAGTCAATTTCCCAAATGAGTTATTGGCTAAAGATAATTCAACGGTTAACTTTTCAACCTTCATCTTTTCCTCGGCGATAGATGCTTCAAGAGCAAGATTTTTCTCTCTTTCTTTTGTGATTATGTCTCCTTGCATCTCTAAGCATCTATCCCTCTTCTCTAATTTCTTTATTAGTATTTTTATTTTAGTGAAGGCCTTTTTACCAAATTTCTTTATCATAGTTGCTTCAATTTCTTCTATGTTCTCATCACAACTATCATCATCATCACTAGAGGAAATGGGTGTAGTATGTACCTTCTCCCCTTTTGCCATGAGACAAGTTGGGGTGTAGTAGTCGTTGTCGATGAGGTTGGAGAAGAGCCTCGGTGGTGAAGATAGGTTGGGGAAGAGTTTTGGTGGTGAAGTTGAGTCGGGGAAGATCATGGTCGGTGAAGAAGAGTGGTGGATGGCGATGTTTGCGGTTCCCTTCTTCTTCTTCTTATCATCACTTGAGTTACTATCACTTGACTCCCATTCTTCCCCAAGATGAGCTTCACCTCTCTTCTTGCCTTTGTTCTTCTTGTCTTCATCCTTGTCATACTTGTGCTTCTTTTTCTCATTAGGACAATCGGCTATGAAGTGACCGGTTTGACCACATCCATAGCAAAATCTCTTTTTGAACCTTCTCTTTCCATCACCATAGGTCTTGCGGTTGCTTTTCTTCTTCATAAACTTTCTAAGATTTCTAATCACAAATGCAACCTCCGCATCGGAATCTTCTTCTCCACTTGAGGAATCATCCTTCACTTTCTTCTTCTTTTCTTGACTTGAACATTGAACTTCATGTTGTTGAGTTGCTTTAAGGGCGGCACTTTTGTTGAATCCCATTGCATTAGGATTTTGATTGTGAGCATTGATTGCATCTTCATCTAGACACTCATGATGCTTGAGCTTTGAAAGGACTTCTTGAGGTGTCATCTCATCATAACCGGGCCTTTCCATGATCACGGATGCTAGCATGTTATTCTTGGCTCTATAGGTTCTCAACATCTTTCTAGCAACTTTGTTGTCATCCCATTCGGTGCTTCCAAGAGCTCTTATGCGGTTGACCAATGCCATGAGCCTATCAAACATAGATTGTGTTGTTTCATTTTGCAAGAATACAAATCTTTCCAATTCACCATGAAGTAACTCTATGTTGCCTTTTCTCACACTTTTATCTCCTTCAAATGATACTTTCAAAGTATCCCAAATTTGTTTAGCACTTTCCATTCCATTCACTTTTCTAAACTCATCCGGAGCTAGACTTGACACAAGCAATGCTACGGCTTGTGCATTTTGATGGAGGTTGTGCACTTCTTCCGGAGTTATCTCTCTATCTTCATCGGTAGGAATCATCACACCAACATCCACAACTTCCCAAAGTCTTGCGGCAATGAGATGCATCTTCATCTTGTATGACCAATCGGTGTATCTTGTTCCATCAAAGTGAGGTGGCTTGCCAATGTTGACGGACGGTGTATGTAGTGTTGAGCCCTTCATGAGTTGTCCATAGTCAAAACTCATGTTTGAATAAACTCCTTTTCCATGAGCATGCTCACCGGCTCCAATATCACTAGCGGCATCTTTGTTTGCTTCATTCTTGTCACTAGTATCATTCTTGCCACTTATTGCATCTTCTACTTTCTTGCTCAATTCTTCCTTCATTTTGCTCATCTCATCTTGCATCTTTTTCATTTCATCTTGAAAGATCTTGGCTTGAGTACTCATCAACTCTTCAGCTATTTTCTTGGCCATTTCGATGGCAATGGCTTGCATCTTATCGGACTCCGACATTGTTTCTTCTCACGCGGTGAAGCGCAAAGAGAAGACCTTGCTCTGATACCAATTGAAAGGATCTAACAATGCCTAGAGGGGGGGGGGTGAATAGGCGTATCTAAAAATTTACTGCAAAGGCTAAGTTCAATTCTGTCAGTCACTGTCGGAAGTCCCGACGTTTGGGTCGGAACTCCCGACGTTGTCAGAAGTTCCGGCGCAAACGTCAGCAGTTCCGACGCCTACGTGAACTACAAAAGCAGTGCCAAATTTAACTTTGCGGATAAATGAACTTACAACCTCACTTCCTAGTGGTTTGGTGAAGATGTTGGGTCACTCCCTTGACGCCGTAATGCCTCCAAACCGTAGATCGAGTCCAAACCCTAAAATGGAAATTTGGGAGAGAGAGACAAACACATACAAGTAATATCTAGCAATCACAACAACAAGCACATGGGACACAAAGATTTATCCCGAGGTTCGGAACCCCACTAAGGAGCTCCTACGTCCTCGTTGTTGAGGTGACCACAAAGGTCAGAGTCTTTTCCACCTCCTTGCCTCTCTCTAAGCGACCACAAAGGTCACTTGAGCTTTCCACTAAGAAATCGAGGGGTAATACAAACTTCCCGAGGCTCTTCCACAAGATGGAAGCTCTTGGACGACGCCTAGCCGGCTAGGGGTAAAACCCCAAGAGTAATAGACGCAAAATCAACCGGCTTGACGAAGAAATCAAGTGCTCAAGCTTTCCAAAGTGATGCTCTCACTTAATCCACTCTCCTTTCAATCAAACCCTAAGGGAATCGAAGATTGGAGCAAAGGGGGAAGGAGAGGGGCGCTTTCAGTTGCTTGGAGCTGTTGAGCATGAAGTGGGTCGCTGTAAGTGAGTCCATAACGGTTAGAAGAGAAGAGAGGAGTATTTATACTCCAAGTGAAAATCCAACCGTTCAGATCTACGTTGGGAGTCCCAACGCAGATCCTGGGACTTCTGACGTAAGCATAAAATACTGTTCCCAAAGGGTCAGAAGTCCACGGGTGAAAGTCAGTGTCGGAACTCCCGGCAAACGTCGGGACTTCCGACGGTCGGAACTCCCGACGATCATCGGGACTTCCGACGTGCACAGTTAACCAAACAGCCAGCACTGCTGAGGCCGGGACTCCCGGCTTGGGTCAGGTCAGTGTCGGAACTCCCGGCGAACGTCGGGACTTCCGACGGTCGGGACTTCCGACGTGCACAGATAGCGAGCAGCCAGAAGCACAGGTGCCGGGACCCCTGGCTTAGGTCGGGACTTCCGACTGTCGAGAGTTCCGACTTACGTCGGGACTTCCGACGTCGAAAGTCACAGAAATTTATTCTATGTGCTCGTGAAGTGCAAGAGTGTCACTCTTTAGATTTTATTTAAAATGCTTGAGCACTCTATCTTCCTCAGACCAATTAAATTTGCATCCCTCTTAATAGTGCGGCGGATCCTAAACTCAAACTTAAAATTAAAACCTTTGAAGATCATTTTGAGTTCGTCCGCCTTTGCAACTTGAATAATTGAGGGATACCATTACATCTTTATCAACTCTTTGATTCTTTCACGGGACTAATAGCTGTAACATATCTCATTAAGATCACATTAGTCCCTAATTTGGATGTCATCAATACACCAAAACCCACGTAGGGGGCAAATGCACTTTCACGGAGCCCTCGATGGCGACCTCCGACCCGTCGCCGAACTTGACGAAGCCGCGGACCGCCGTGTCGATGTTGATGAAGGCGTTGCGACTGCCAGACATGTGGTTTGTAGCACCACTATCGAGGTACCAGACCCCGTCGTCGCGCTCGGCGTCGCCATCCAGCTTGGCGAAGACCTTGCCCTCCACGATCCTGAGGGGACGGCGCTTGGGCGGTGGAGTGGTGGCGGCGACGAGTGGTGGGGAAGACCAGTTGGGGACGAGAGTGGCGCGGGCCATCAACAGAGTGGGCTCGGAGTCCTCTTCAGCCTGCACGACGTGGGCCTCCGCCTTGGGCTTGCTGCGGCAATCCTTGGCCCAGTGGCCGTATTTGCCGCAGCGCTTGCACTGATCACAGTTAGTGGCCTTACCGGAGTTGCCTTCGGCCTGCTTCCCGTCGCGCCTGGCTAAGCCTCCGCCCTCGCCTTTGCCGCGCCCGCAGCCTTGTCCGCGACCACTGCGCTTCTTGCCGCCTGAGCTAGACGCGTTTCCGCGCCCTGTTCTGTCTTGATCACGACGAGCTTTGCGCCGCGCCTCCCAGTCCTCCTCGGTGAGCAGCAGGCGCCCCATGGCGTCCGTGACGGACTTCTGCTTGCCGCGATCCTTGAACACCTGAAGGCGATCGATCACATCCTCGATGGAGATGGAGTTGAGGTCACAGAACATCTCGATGGAGACGGCGGCCTGGCTCAGCTTCTCCGGCACCACCTGCAGCATCTTCTTCACTACCTCGGACTCGGAGATGTTGTCGCCGAGGGTGCACAGGTTGGTGGCGATTGTGGTGATCCGAACACCAAAGTCGTTGACGGTTTCGCCTTCCTTGAAGGAGAGGTTGCCGAAGTCGCGGCAGAGCTGATGCGCGCTGGCGTCGCGCGCGCGCTCGTCGCCGATCCGCAAGATCTTGACGGCGTCCCATGCCTCCTTCGCCGTGCGGCGGACGGCGAGCGCGTTCCACAGCTCGGGCGGCACCGAGCGCAGAAGACCCGCCATCACCACTCGGTCGTCATGGTAGTCACCATCGTCAGGATCATCGTCGATGCCGTCGATGACGACGTCCCAAACGCGGAGCGTCTGGAAGTTGACCTCCATCACCAACGCCCATTCAGGGTAGTTGGTCCGCGTGAGCATCGGCCACGCTACGTTCGTGGACGGGCGCTCCACAATGCGCTCTATGACGCGCGACCCGACGTCCCGGGTGCGAGAGCGGCGACTGTGGGAGCGACCGCGTCGGCGCTGTGGTGAGGGCGACGGATCCTCCTTCTTCTCGCTAGGGCCATCGCCCTTCTCTGCCTTCTTCTTGGACGGCGATGAGGACATGGCGACGGTTACAACCTCGCTCTGATGCCAAATGTCAGCCGGACTCTCTCCGGCGAGCTCTCAAACTCTCTGAGAATTCAAGAACAGAGGAACACAAGAAGTTTTCTTTTTGTGCCACGCACAATACTGTGTCAGCATTTTCTGTATTAAGTGCTCCTACTTATACACAATGAGCTTCTAACTGCAAAAAGAAAAGGAGTGGCCGAGCTAGCCCCGGTCACCTGCCATGCACGCCATGCTCGCCATGACCCACGGTGTGCGCGCCATCCCACGCACCAAGTCACGACTGCAATGAGCGACGCGAACAAAGCGCACGTCGTGGCCCCTGGATACAAGGACGCGCTCGGGAGGTTCACAACAACCAGGCCGAGCTCAACGCTAACAGACTGAAAACGAAATAAAACTGAACTGAACTCAGGATTACATCATAGCTCACACTATGGACCCATTTTTATTGTGTGGCCTTTCCACGTTTGACATGCCAATGACCAAGGAAGATTTGACAGACATGTTGTGTGACTATATCATGACAATTAATGATGCTGAGACATTGGAGTAAGCTTCTTATGATTTATTTTTTCAACAGTAATATATACTCCGGGTCATAACTTATTATCTTATACGACCATTTGGGTACGGAGCTTCCAACCTTACAATGCCTCCGTAACAATACGTCAACTCCAAGCATCACTAAGGCTTTGTTTAGATGCCATCTAAATTCCAAGTTTTTTCACTCTCTCTCCATCACATCAATTTTTAGCCGCTTGCATGGAGTATTAAATATAGGTAAAAAAATAACTAATTACACAGTTTAGTTGAAAATCACGAGATGAATCTTTTGAGCCTAGTTGGTCCACGATTGGATAATATTTGCCAAATAAAACGAAAGTTGTACTGTTCATCAGGTTCACTTTTTTTCAATCTAAACAAGGCCTAAGGATGAAACAACCGATGCCCAAAGAATGTTTCAACATTGGTGTGCGGTTTCTTGCATACAGTGAGAATAAAAGGTTGACAAGTGCTAATGTGTTTCAAAGCATTACAAGGACCTGAGATTCTGCGTGAGTAAACGGTTTTTATATTATATAAGTATACTCTTGCACATTTTCTTAAGTAGTATATCCATAATAAGAAGTCTTTCTCATGTTTCTAAACATACTTGTTTTCTGTAGACTACGTCCGAATCTGTGGAGCTTAATGTTCAAGAGTTGGCTAAATCATTAGAAACTTGGCCATATATGAAATATGATGCCTCACGTTGCAGATTTGTAAGGATATTTCTCTATGATTATTGTGAGCCCTTTTTCAAAATTCTAATTCCTATCATTTTGCAGGTTCTTATGCCATGGAGAAAAGGAGGCATTTTTAACCTTTTTGTGCTGGACCGTGAGAAAAAAAACTCTAAGTGTGCTTGATCCTACTCCTATTCCTGGTTGGTGTAAAGATATGCCATACAAGTACTATGCGCGTAAAATTATCGATATTTCCAACTATTATAGACGTGCAACAGGAGTGAAAGCAAATGAACGTCCTATTGATGTCTTCCATTGGAAACATATACTCCAAAGTGGCATTCCAATCATAGAAGATAGGTAACTTTATTTGAACCACATTTTATTATGCTATATATAGAAATGGACCGTTAAGGGTTAATTGGTTGACCATTTATTATGCTATAGGAATTTATCTGTCCTCATCGTTCTGCAATTCATGTCCGCATGGAACAATGGACAGCTCATGCCAATCTCTACGGTGAGCACAATACCTTATGTTTGTGGTCATATATATGTGTAATTCCAACTTATTATTACTTTAAAAAAAACTTATTATTTATGTTTGTCTTCTGCACAGGATGGCCAAAGACTACGGAAGAACTTTGTGATCGACCTATTGGCGTATGATGGGAATTCACGGCGGTGTATGATTCCTGTATCTGTACGAGAATATCTTAGCCACATCACGGGCAGAAGACTTTGAAAGACATAGTTGTGAAGGACTTATCTATCATGCACTTATTTTGACATTGTTACTTGACGCTTATTTATTTGAATGTGACTCGAAACAATATATAGGATACTACAAATGAAGGGATCTCAGTGTTGATCCAGTGCACAGAAAAATAGTATATACTTGTGAAGTGTGGACCGTTCATTCATTCAGCCATATAATACTTTGGGCGTCGTTGATGAGGGGCCCAAGACTTGTATCGTTTTCCCTTCTCAAATTGGAAGGTGGGTGCAACATTCATTGAACCTGGCCCAAAGGCCTCAAAAGCGGGAAGGAGGAACGGGAGCTCTCACAAACGGCGCAAAACAGTCGGATTCCATCAGATGTGCTGTTGTGATTTTTTTGGCGACATCTTCGACCTCAGAAGAGAGAAGGGAACATGCCTTCCTCCAATTAACCTTATACTACCTCCCTCCACACAAAAAACAATTCTAGATATATTCAAGTTGAAGTGTCTAAAGTTTGATCAAATCAAATATATAGATAAAAGTATTAATGCTTATGACATCAATATATATTATAAAAATATGTTTCATGACAAATGTAATAATGCCTATTTAGTATGCTAAATATTAATATTTTTATATAAATTATGTTAAATTTGACATACTAAAACATAGTACCATTTCATAATTATATCCTTTTGGGACCGAGAAAGTACAATAGTACCATACGGAATATGCAATGGTTCTGGACCTCTCTGGCTTTATGATTCATGACACTGCAGTACTTCGAACATGTCATTATACTCTCAATCTAAGCAGCAGCATCTACAAGAGGCTTGTTAAGCGTATATATTTACTGCCGAGAGGGTACTATTACAAGTTCATCAGACAAAAGTTCGGTGCAATGAATATATTTCAACGCATAAAGAATATGGCAGCAGTTTTACACTTTCCATAAAACAAGAAACCTGGTGTAATGGCACAAGGACACATCAGTCCATGAAATAAAAAAACACATTGGTACAACACAACATCAAAGGATACATAAACAACACAGTGGTAAAATGTTACTCTAGCAGGACCACTGGGAATCAGATCTACTTATTGCTGGTAACAAATCGAATTGCCTACCGGTACGCTGGTAGCTCATATGAGCCAAAACTTTTGTTCATAATCATAAATATGTTTGTGTGGTGCCTGCAAAAAGATCATGAAGATTGCATGAGAATCTCACTTATGGTGGCAAGAACCAGATGAAATCATTTAGGGCAGGTGCAATATAGAGGGTATACCTATGACACCATGTATAACCTTTATCATGTCCCTTAGATTGCTCTATTCAGCCTGATAGAGAAGACAATGTGATGAGTATTTAAATTTGTACTAGTATTTTAGTCATGCAAACATAATGGGAAAAAATTGATCCAAGTTTTTAAAGGTGAACATAATTTAATGCTTGTAGACATACATTCAAAGATGGAAGACAACATATTCAATGCAATGCTAAGGCAAACATGAGATTAAAGATCCATCTGGAAATGCTACATTTGCCAAAAAAAAACTAATTACCTTTGGAGAATATGGGGCAAAAATGGCTTTGACGTCTTCAAACACCTCAGGAATTGGTTTTGCAGCATCAATCTGATAAAATGAAGAGTTACTATAGGGGCGAAAGTGAAAACATTGCAAAAAGAAAAGGCCATCAATTAATTGAAATGTGGACTATAATGGACATTATCAAAGGAACACACACGATAGATCTAAAATATCCTTCTAACCTCACGTATTTTTTCTAATGTGCATCTTACTCTGGCTTTATTTCTACTGCATAATACATCACATATTTGCGTCATCGGAGTGCAATAGGAGCACCCCTGGCAAGATAAAAGTTCATCAATACCTTTTTAACCTTGTTCCTTGAGTTGTAATGCTCAATGACAGGCAGACTTGATTCAACAAAGGTTTTGAACCTTTTTTTGATAGTTTCAATGTTATCATCAACTCTTCCCTGCAAAGACAGTAAGAAATATTGGAAACAAGAATTTTGTGACTAAAAAACACAATTGGTTAACGATGAAGGAAACCTGATTGCGCCCCAACAGACGTCTCTCCATCTCTCTCTCGGAACAGTCAAAGAATAGCACAAACGCAGGAGAAATTTTGGTCTGAAGGAATGAGAAAGAATTAATAGTGTAAAAATTCATTTATAAGTAACTAAAAGAACGGAACAATAATTTCTTAAACTAACATGAGAACCGGAGAAATTTTGTGTACAAAAAAGAGGGCCTTACAACATTCTCAAAAGCTGCACGATTCTCCTCGTTCCTTGGAAATCCATCGATCAGGAATTTGTCATTTTCATTTTTTATCATTGCCTCCTGCAACAGCTTTATAGTCACCTCCGATGGAACAATCTTTCCCTCCTTTATCATGTTCTCGATCATGGTTCTGTGAAACATCAAGGAGCACCATAGATAGAGAACACACAAATGTCAAATGTGCCGCTCAACAAGACTGATCCTTTGTTTTCTCTAAGAAAAAAAAGTCTGTTGCGAAGGAAAAGTAAATAAAAAGCATAAGTTATTAGCTTTCTTATTGAGGGAAAAACATACCCATTCTCAGAGCCAGATTTAATCTCTGCACGCAAAAGATCTCCAGCACTAAGATGGGTGAATCCAAAGTGCTCCACAATGTTGGCACACTGTGTGCCTTTTCCACTTCCAGGACCACCTATGTGTAAATTCTTGATCAGATGCAAAACAAAATTATCTATTTAAAGTGCACATAGTAGCCCCATATAACACATCAACTCATTTAAATTCAAAGCTGTTATAAGCTTGTTCTCTTCTATGGTAGGACACAAATAACCGAAAATTACTGAAGATAGAACAGATACCTAGAACAAATACAACTGTAACTTTCTTGCCACCCAACATGTTCTCAGTGACCTGCACATACAGCACATTTCTAAGACAAATCATAGTTTTTTAATAGCACAAGTCGTATGAAATGACAAGGACATCTCTTTAATGAAAACATGCAGGAAGCGCAATTTCGTTGAGGACATTGAGGTTGATTTGATTTCAAGAAGCATGAATCAGACAGGAAAATAAGGCAAGGCATATGTACTAACAAAATCAACTGAAATTTAGTTACAAAAATGCAAGGTTCAAGGGCACCAACTGTTGATGTAATAGAAATCTAGAAACTTAGAAACGCCTGACCTCTAAACCAAAGGGTTCAGCGATCTCAATTATATTTTGTTAATGAAAAGGTAAGATGCTGAACATTCTCAACGAACCTAGTGCTTTGCAGCAGAGCCAATTATTGAATATATAGGGGATCGGAAACTTCAAGTAAATGAGTAACACAAAGTACCTCCTCAGCCACAACTGCTGGAGTGGCATCCACAACTGTGCCCATGGCTCAAAGTTACCCTGCAGTTTGATTACAATGGGTATTGCATCTTTGTACAACAAAATTCAAAACTTGCACATATCAAATGCAAAAAAAAAGGAACCATTTCATAATAAGGGCAAAGCAAGACCACTTTTGTTTACCGAGAAATACAATGTTACATAATAGGGACCGGATAAATTATATCAACTAGGTTGTAGCGACAGATTAGCTTATACGGATTGTCTCATGTTTGCAGCATTAGAAGTCAATCAGCTAAAATATTGATTCGCCACCAAGCAATTCAAGTGCAACCCATTCCATACATTCTATTGGGCACTAGAGTCTTAGGAGTGCAAAAGGTGCTGGCTTTATGAACTGAGAAAAAATAATACAGTGCCTCAATGAAGAAGGCATCCTAGGTAGGATCCGACAATGTTCTACCTTTACCAACAGATGCACTGATTCATGTCATAAACAATCAGAAGATCAAATAATCATAAGTCATAACCTGATCTGAACTCCCCTGATCTCGTGGCACCAGCTATTTTTGTATTATTCTGACAAACTCCCGCCAATTGCCTGGTCCAAGCGTCACAAGGCGACAAAGATCACACAACAGGAGCACCTGACGCACCCTTCTAGAAGCAGAAAATCAGGGGGCATCCCTATACTCTCCTTAGCGAAAGGCGGAACCACCTCTAGATCCGGCTCCAAACGGCCCATCTCTGGATCCCTACTGACCAGATACGCAGCCTAAGCTGCAAAATCAACTCATTCCAACCGAGATCCCCCTCCCCTCGCCCCGCGAGCAACGCAGATCGCACCCACAAGACTCGAGGGATCAATCAACCAACCAACGATCCATGGACGGAGAAGGTCGAACGCAATAAGCATTAGCAAAAAAATGGTGGCGGGATCCGCGTCCGTACCTTGCGGGAGGCGCGCGAGATCTGGGAGCGCGGACGAGGGGGGCGTGGAACGAATCTGTGTGCTGGTCGCTAGGTGCGTGCGCTTCCCTCGGCCTTCGGGGGCGGGCGGGGGAGCGAGGTAGCCGTTATTAATACGCACGCGCGCGGGTTCTCAGGTCCGGGCGGGGTGGGCTGACTGCTTCGAGGATCCGGCAACGCCAACGCGGCAAATGGTCGGTGGGGTGGTGGCGCTGCTGGTGACCGGCTGACCAGACACCAAGAGGCGTCGGCGCGGAGGGCGGAGACTGGAGATGGGAGCGAACGGGGGAGGAAGGCGGGAAAGGAAAGCGACACGTTCCGTTCCGTTGCGTGACACTTACTGTTGGGGGTATCCAGGTGGGCCCATCTAGATTTTTTTCCCCACCAGAAAAATGCAGGCCAGTTTTTTCGTACAAAATCTATGCCGTCATTTCAGATTTCCAAATTCAGGCCTTGTTTAGATTGAAGAAAATTTCAACTTGATAAATAGTAGTACTTTCGTCTTATTTGGTAAATATTATCCAATCGTGGACCAACTAAGCTCAAAAGATTCATCTCGTGATTTCCAACTAAACTGTGCAATTAGTTATTTTTTTTACCTATATTTAATGCTCCATGCAAACATTCAAAAATTGATGTGATGGAGAGAGAGTGAAAAAACTTTTGGAACTTTGAAGGGAACCAAACAAGGCCTCAAAGCAGAGATATATTTGGATGTTATTGTGGTACCATGACAAAAATTGACAAGTGCCTCATGGTTTTGGCCTTTTGGGGGGAGAAGGACGGGCGCTTGGTTGTAAGCATCGACATTGAATGGTCTTCTGCCAGATTTTAGGTACCAGTTGACTTGGTGCTGCTTCCTTGTTTCGATTTCTTTGAAGTAGCATGGAGAATAACCTCAATTTTCTCTAGGACAGCAAACAGAAGGGCATTTGGTCACCGTCACCAGGCTACAGATGGGACCCCACGTTATGTGATGTTCTACCACACAAATTGCAAGTCCATTGACGAAGAAATGGTGGGAGGATATTTACCAAAATATTCCCATGGAGATTCCGTAGTTGCTGTAATGATCTGTCAGTGCTGCCTTTACGCATCCACCTGTGTTTGTGTGGGAAATGAGAGAAGCCATTGGCGAAGTATCTATTCTCCCGGCACCGAACTGTAGCCACAAGCCACAAAACGGAGACTTCGTCCTCACTTCGTGTTCCCCTGGAATCGAATTCTGCCCGTGCTAAATTGTCCGAACGTGCAGTCCACCGTTCACATCATTTATTCATCTCAGAACCAATTCCCAAACATCTCCATGTGGACGTGTCCATTCTAGACTATCGATGCAAATTCATCGCGGCCGTAGGACTCATTGGAAAGTAAACGCAACAACTGTCAGTTGTTTAGAGTTATCATCAATAAGTAAATTTCTAATATTACGCGTCTGGCTCGGATAATGTGCTAAGAGGACATGAGGTTATACTGGTTCGGGCAGAATGTCCATACATTAAGTTTGTTGCTGCTGCTCGTATTACTAGCACTGAAAGTTCGTAGTAAGAGTTACAAACGGTCGAGAGAGGGACGTGTCCTAAATCTCTGGTGGAAGGAACGAATGGGTGTCGAGAGCACGATCGCTGCTTGGCTGCATGTTCGGGCTTTGATGGATCGATCGGATTCGAGTCCGATGGTTCGATGTGATGTGTTTGATTCGATCGTTGGTCCGATGCCCCTTGTAGGACATCTGCTTTCCTTTTTATAGGCTAAGGGATAGCACGGGTTACAGTCGATGGTGTAAGAAAAATAGACCCTAGTCCTATTTACTTTGGATTTTGGTGTTTGATAACCAACACAATCAAATTGGACTAAAGAATTTGCAAGTATTTGTTTTGTAGTTCAATAGGGTGCAATATGAGACTTGGACGAAGACGACTTGATAATCCGAAGATCAGCACCATAAGCAAAACCTTAGAAGCACAAGAGAAGACCCAAGATATCAAGCAAAGTCCAAGCACAAAGATAGTAACTAAGTCGGACGCAAGATCGCGAAGAAACGAGTTCACAGAGGTGACAAGACGCTGCACAGGACGCTACACAAGATGATGTACCGAACGCTGCACAGGACGCTGCACCGGATGCTGCACCGGACGCTCCGATCAAGAGGCTCGGCAACAGCAGTGTCAGAAGCAGCGACCGGACGCTGCATAGGACGCTGCACCGGACGCTGAGTGCCAAAGTCTGGTCAACATCAGTAAGGTTCCATAGAGCCGTTTTCGTGACCGAACGCTGGTTAGAGTCCGGTCAGTAGCAGAAAAGCAGGATTTCGTCCCCAACGGCTACTTTCTCAGTGTGGCTTATAAATAGACCCCAGTCGGCCATTTGAGTACTGTGGAGCAGATAAAACATACCAAGGGTATTGATACACCATTTTAGTGATCTCAACTTGTATGGTGCTTAGCGTAGGTGCTTTGCAAAGTACTTAGGTTGATTAGACCACCACTTATGCGCTTGCTCTAGGTTTAGGTATAGTGTTTAGTGAAGTTTGTATACCTCTTATCACTCGGTGCTTGCGCGCACCATTGTTGTACATCGGAGGGGCTTGTAGTCTTGCGAGATCACACCGACCGCGTTTATGGTGTGGCCGCCACCGTGTACCGGAGGGAACAAGACCCGCGGCATTTCGACCAGAAGCTTGATAGTGAAGACGGCGGGGAGCATCCAGGAGAGGCTTGCTAGAAGGCACATCGGAGACCTACTTACGTGTGGGGAAGGCCCGAGGCTATCCACGGAGTTACCCGACCGGAAGCTTGGCCCTTGCGAGGGGCTCCAACAAGGACTAGGGGGAAGCTTGTGCGCTTCTTGATACCTCGGTATAAATATCAGAGTCATCAACGAGAGTTTGCATATCTCTACCTTGCTCTTTAGCTTCCACATTTATATTGATTGCATTACTCATTTTGCAGTAGAGATAGCAACACATTAGCAAAATCGTAGTTGCACATTTATATAGTTTGTCTTTTGCATAGGTTTTGCTAAGGTTAGAAAAAGATGCCATAGTTTAGAGTTAGAATTTTAAGTTGTCTAATTCACCCTCCTCTTAGGCGTCACAATTCTCTTTAATTGGTATCAGAGCGGGTTGGCTCAAATTGGACTTTTGGCTTAACCGCCGTTGAGCCGACGCTATTTAGAGTAGTTGTGATGGATATCTCTAGGCCTTCGCACTTTGACTGTACTAACTTTCCATATTATAAAGCTAGAATGGCTTGCTATCTTGAGGTGGTTGATTTGAAAGTTTGAAGAGTCACTCGTGACGGGATGAAACCCATTAAGAATCTCGAAAAACTCATAAAGAGTGATAAAAAAGAAATACATTTCAATGCTAGAGCTAAGAATTGCTTGTTTAAATAATTTAGCATGGATGTGTTTAACCAAGTATTCACTTTAAATACGACACATGAAATTTGGTTAAAACTTCAAGAGCTCCATGATGGCACATCTAATGTCCATGAGCAAAAATATTGTCTAGCTAAACAAAATTATAATTTCTTTACAATAAATGATAATGAGCTTGTTCGTGATATGTATTCTCATTTAAATCTAATTATCAATGAGCTCCATATTCAATAGGATTAATAAAGCTACATGATGCGGATATAGGAAGATCATCTCCGTGATACCACAAAAGAAATATGCAAGCATCATCACCATCCTTCACAACATGGAGGACTTGAGCACCATGACCCTAGGAATAGTCATTGACAAGATAGTGGCATTTAAAATATCAAGCAAGATGGGTCGAGAAGAAGCCTCTTCATCAAACAAAGACAAAGCTCTCGCATGTAGCGGGAAAAAGAAGATGAAGGGCAAACAAATTAAGACAAGCTCAAGCTCAAGCTCCTCAAGTGAAGATGAAGAAGAAGATGAGGATGATAATGATAATGATGAAGATTCAAGTGATGATGATCAATCTTCCTCCTCCACCTCCGACCTTGATGAAGAACCAATCAAACTTATCAACAAGGTGGAGAAGATGATCCAAAGGCTCAATGTCAAGGGTGTGCCCATCTAAATTCAAGATCTTATTTTCACCAATCAAAGAAATGAGCAAAGAAAGAGATGATGCTATGGATGCGACGAGTTGGGGCACTTTGTGAAAGTTTGTCCAAATAAGTCCACACCCAAGACAAAAGAAGAAAGCATGCAAGAACCAAGTCCTCACATCAATAAAGTCATGGGATGATTCTTCAAGTGAAGAAGAACACCATCACAAGAGGCGAGGCCGCAAACACTCATCATCAAGCTCTTCTCGTATGTGTCTTATGGCACGAGGTAACAAAAGCTCATCCTCTAGTGAGAGTGATAGTGATGATAAAATGCCTTCTTATGATGAAATTGTGCAACAAAATCTTAATTATGCTAAAGTTTGCACTAGTCAATAAAAGAAGCTCAAAAAACTAAAAGGGAAGCTAGATAGTTCACAAGAAGCATACAAAACTTTGCTTGAACAATATGAGAACTTTGCTAATCTCAATGTTGAACTATCTACTAAAATTGAGTAACTTAAGGCTAGTGCAACAACAAATGCATGCACAATCAATGATGAGCAACTTGTAAAGAAAAATAAAAGATTAAAAGAAAAGTTAGCCACAAGATGCTTATAAAAGTTTGCTTGCTAAAATGAAAACCATATGCAAACATTGTGATGAGCTAACTAATAAAGTTGCTAAGCTTGAAGCCGTTAGTACAACACCCACCAAGGCATCTAAAAAGAAAAGCTCTATCTTTAACATGTCTAAAAAGGATGCCTCTACTTCTTGTAATGATTTATGTTTAGACTCATCTTTGTGCAACCAAGTTTGTGTTGAGAAAGTTGTTATAGATACATGCACATAAGAGGTTGCAAAGGAGAATGAGCAACTCAAGCAAGAAGTAGCTCACTTCACTAAGGACTTGACTCAAGTGAAAGGCAAGGCGAAGCAAGCCCAACTTCATCAAGATAATACCATCAAGGGAGTGAAGAAGCTTAATGAAGGACAAACCGTGATTTGCTACGTGTGCCACAAGAAAGGTCACAAGTCCTATGAGTGCAAGGTGAACAATGGGGGAGGAGCAAAGAAGAAAGAGAAGAAGCAAACAACCAATCTCTCCAACACCTACACCAATAAAGTAGACAAAAAGGCCTCCACACCTTATCTTTTGAAGAAGAAGAAACATGACAAGGTGGTGGCCATCAAGGTGAACAAACAAGCCAATAATGGGGTTAAACATTTTTGGGTGCCAAAGGAAATCATTTTCAATATGACGATCACCAAGAAGGTCTGGATCCCGAAAGGGAAGTGAGAAGTCCAATGGACTTTGGAGAATTTGGAGACTTGGCAAAGTATGGGTGTATTTTATGAGGTGCATCATGATGGACAAAATCATTACCAAGTGTGTCGACGAAATATGGTCGGCAGTCTACCTAGGGGTATGCCCAAGGTAGTAGATTATCGGCAGACAGATGCGCAAGCCCCAAACAAGACGGTGACACAAGACAGACACGAGGTTTTATCCAGGTTCGGCCGCCAAGAAGGTGTAATACCTACGTCCTGCGTCTGATTTGTATTGCTGTATGTCAATGAGAGATATTTTTTAGAGGGGTCCCCTGCCCGCCTTATATAGTCCGGGGGGCAGGGTTACAGATCTGGAAACTAATCCAAGTCAGTTACAATTGCCATATGTGGCCGGATAAGGATTCCTATTCTAATCGACCAGGATCCTGCTTGGTCGCCAAATCCGTCTTGATTCCTTGTGCGGGACTCCGACCAGGTTAACTGGGCCGCACGTCATCTTTCGGGTGGACTAAACCCATCGATCCGGGCCAGCCCAAGCTTAGCCGTAAGGGTATAGGGGTTAATACCCCCACAGCTAGTCCCCGAGCACCATGTATTCTGATGCGACACGCCATTTCAACCTTCTCCGAACAGTGAGGCTTGAGTTCTTGACATCTCCGACCACCGTTGTCGCTGGAGAAGTAGGTTGTTCGAAGAATGTATGGTGCTCTTAAGAAGAAAGAAAAAGATTTCCGTCCCGGAAAGTGTGCCCACTTGTATTTCTAAAAAGAAATGTAAGTGCGTCTTGAAGCGTAGCGTCCCTAAACATCAGAAGCGTAGGGGTCGAAAAACAAACACATTCACCGCAAGGTGAAGTGTGCCCACTTAGTCCCCGAGCCTGGTAGTAGGTGACGTAGGCACGTGGTGCCGGGGTCTAAAAAGAATCCATAGTTTAGTGAAAAACCGAATTGCCGTACAGGCAAAACATGATGCACCGGCAGGTGCATCGTACCGACGTAGTCCCCGAGCTTGCTGGAAGGCAAAGTATGAGCCTTGTAGCAAGGTCTAAAGAAAAGTCTCTTAACTGTATGTGAGTACAAATCACATGTAGCCAAGGAGAACCATTATTCAAGCAGTGGTTGGGGCAGTCCCCGAGCATACTAATAATCCTCATAATCATTCAAAACATAGGGGTCGATTTAAACAAACACATTCACCGCAAGGTGAAGTGTGCCCACTTAGTCCCCGAGCCTGATAGTAGGTGACGTAGGCACGTGGTGCCAGGGTCTAAAAAAGAAATTCCACTGAAGTTAAGAATCCAATTGCCATACAGGCAAAACAAGGCACACCGGCAGGTGCATCGTACCGACGTAGTACCCGAGCTTGCTGGAAGGTAAAGTATGAGCCTTGTAGCGAGGTCTAAAGAAAAGTCTCTTAACTGTATGTGAGTACAGATCACATGTAGCCAAGGAGAACCATTATTCAAGCAGTGGTCGGGGCAGTCCCCGGGTGCGGCCGTGGTCGGAGCGGACCCCGAGCACAAAAGTGGTCTGGGCAGTATCCAAGCACAGTAGTGGTCTGGGCAGTCCCCGAGCACATTAGTGGTCTGGGTAGTATCCAAGCATAGTAATGGTCAAGGCAAATCCACGATCACTTGCGCTGCTTGTACTATTATTTGGTGTACTTATTTTTCTCTATTCTCTGCCAAGGCCAGTCTGACACGTCTGGTCAAAAAAGTAAATAGGTATAGTACGTCATTCTATCTTTTCTCTTTTTTTTTTGCAAACAGTCGGTTGACACCTGTATTGAGGTGTATCAGTGTGGGCCCCCTTACACCATCAACGAAGAGACACGTACACTGTTAACGAAGGAGCGCATTTATTGGCACAGATTTCGAGGTTGTGTGAACAACCGTCTGCTGCGTGTGCGCATGACTCCCAATATTCTCGGGCGAACGAAACGACGGTGCTCTTTGTTTTATATAATGTAGATCTGGTAAGTTACTCATACCGTTCCCCATTGTCATCCGCCGCCGCAACCTTCTTCTTCCTCCTGCCGAACCCTATTCCCCCAAAAATCATCACCAATCCCCTCAGTCTCCCGCATCCACCCACTTAGTAAGGATGAACTAATGGCGAAGAGAGACGCCCAGAAGAAAGGCGGAGTCATGGTGAAGGAATGGTGGAAGTCGCGGAGCAATGAGCAGACCATCAAGGACCTCGTCGCCATGGGAGTGCTCCACAACAAGGCACTTGCGGGATGACGTGCACCGGAAGGAGAAAGCTTCCCTGATCCACAACCAGGTGAGATTGTGGTCTTTGAAGATTTTTTCAAACGGGGTTTTGGGATTCCAGTGCACCCTTTCCTTTAGGGTCTCTGCTTGTACTACGAGATTGGGATTTGCAATCTGCATCCCAACTCGATTCTTCTTGTCTCCACCTTCATCCATCTCTGCAAGGCTTATGGTGGCTTCCAGCCCCATTTCGACCGCTTTCGCCACCTATTCTGTCTTCGGAAGAAAGGGAGCGGTGGCTCGAAGATCGCCGGAGGCGTCTACCTGAACCTGCGTGATGGCATGAAGGCTCAATACCTGCACTGCCCCTAGAACACCTCATTGGACGAGTGGTACAAGAAGTGGTTCTACATCCGTGAAGAGCCGAACACCATCACTCTATGCGATGTGGGACTGATTCCAGAGAAGAAGAACAGCTGGTCGGAGAGGCCTGAGAACTTGGAGCAGATCACCGAACTGCTCGGGATGATCCTGTGGGGAAGGCTTGATGGCCCGAGCATTGTCGGCAACTTCATCAGCCGAAGAATTCAGCCCTACCAGAAAAGGATTCACCCTAGCTTCGAGTACCAAGGAGGCGCTGATCCGACGAGGACCAGGAAGGAGCCGCTCGACAAGATGGAAATCAAGGCCAGGATTGGAGAGCTGTTCAACCTGGCCGATCCCAATTATGTTGCACCGAGCGCCATCGAACACGCCTTCAAGCTGGCTCGACCTCCCCCAAAGGTAAATGACGCCTCCTTTTAACTGTAGAGTCATGTTGTATCAAGAAAATAACTGTCTTTTCCTTCATTTTGTGTCTCAGTGTAATGGCCGTGACCGGGCAGGAGTGTTCGTGTCGCCTCCCCCCGGTGTAGAATGGCCGCAAGCTACCGGGCCAGCCGCCCAGACCAGCGCCAGGACCGACGACGTTCACTGGGCGGTACTCGAGACCGTAGAGGACGCCTCGACCAGAGCCGCTGGCAAGCGTCTGGCTGCCAGCAAACATCGTCAAGCCATCTTCCCCCTGTCGGACGACGAAGCAGAGGATGCGGACATCTTCCGGTTCGTCCCCCGAAAGAGGAGAAGGCAGGTGGGACCGACGGAGCAGGGTGGCTCCTCTGGGCCAGCAGTGGTCACAGCACCGACCACTGCAGCACAGAGGACAGATGAAGGGAACATGCCGCATCATACTCCGACGCCCGTATCGGAGGAAGAACAAGTCCCGGTGGAAACTGTCGAGCAAGCGGAGCAGGGGCGGTCGAGGAGACGTTCCTTCGCCACATCCTTCCGCAAGTCAAAACTGTAAGTATCTATATTTTTGATGCAAGCTTTGCATTTTGCATTAGATGCTATTATCTTCTGAATTTGTCTCTGAATGCATTAGATCGGCGTCCACCGAAAGCCCCGACCAGCTAGCTGGGTGCGGAACGTCCTCACCAACAACGGCGGGACAAACTGCTCAGCAACCAGCCGTGGAGGAGCCCATGGCAGGGACTCCGCCTGGGCCTCAGCAGGTGGACGACCAGGCGCCAGTCCCCGAGCAGCTGGTCGAGAAGACAACCGAGCAGAATACAAGTGCTCCAAGCACGAACCCTGATGAGGCAGATACAACAGCGCCAAGGGAGCTGGATCCACCCGAGGGGCAGCAGCCAGAAGTTGCCCGGAACATAGCTGCCGACGCGACGGCTCGTGGGAAAGCCCTGGTGGTCGTGGAGTCTGTGAACTCCAGACCAGTGCCGCCTCCCGAACAGGAGGCTGAAGAGGATGAAGTGGAAGAAATCCTGGGCCGTCCCCAAGATAGGCGACAACATGTATATGTGTCGCGCTATCGGAACGATGAATGGGTCATGCACGAGGAAATCCCAGAGGTCGAAGAGACCTTAAGAGTCGAACGGGCAGCCAAGCGCCTGGTGACAGAAGTCCAGGTATATTTGGCTTTAGTCCTTGACCCTGTTGTGTAGTCGAACTGTCTAACGTAGCTTGTCTATATGCAGGACTTGATGAAAACTGCAAGATACCGAAAAAGGTGCTTCGACCAGGTAGAAGGAATCACGATGACCAATAAGGAGCTGACGGCTGAAGTGGAACGCCTACGGCGCCAACTTGAAGCCGCTGACCAGGAGAGGACAGACCAAGAAGCACAGAACCAAAACCTGGTCGGCTAGCTCATAAACAAAGAGCGGGAGAAAACAGGTAAGTTTTCACCGTAACATAGCAAGTGCAGGACTTTGTGTTATTTTGTTCTTGGCAGTAATAGCTGTAATGCAGGTTTAGAAGCTGAAGTGACCTGCCTCCAGGGGGAGAACAGCCGTGCGCTTGCAGAATGTGGTCGCCTGAAGGAGGACAACGAGAAACTGGCACGCCGCCAGTCGGAACTCCAAGACCATACTAACAGAATGAAGGACGACCTGAAAAGTAAGCACTCTAGACCACCGTTCTCATTCGATTGCCCACATTGCCTTGTCGTGTCATCACGTTTTATGTCCTGTACTGTTTGCAGTTTTGAAAGTCAATGCCAAGAGGCACCTGGAGGCCGTGATCAAGGAGCGTGATGACTGGAAAGCACAGTGCCTTAAGGCCACCGAGGAACGGGACACGTGGAACAAGCGGTGCCAAGAAATGGCAACTGGCATTGTGCCCGTCCTCGACCTTATCGATCCGGCGCTCATAGAGGAAGAGCTAAGGACGCCTCAGCTCGGACTGGTCGAGAGATGCAAGCAAGCATGGGGATGGTTCCAAGACTTCGTGAAGGAGGCGGGTGAGTACACGGGTGCCCATGTGCTAAGCATGGTGCGTGCTCACTACCCCCTGATTGATCTCAAACGCTTGGAAGCTGGGTACCCGAAGGAGATAGACCCAGACAAGGCCGAAGAGCTTCGGACGGCCCAGCTGGACTTGTCGTCAAAGATAATTGGCGATATTAACCTGTGCGGAGGTGGGACAGCACCTGTGCAGGGTATGCCATCGACAAGCCAACTGGAAATGCCATCAGCTGCAAGCCAACCAACGAAGCCTGCGGTCTCGACCAGCCAGGCACCAGCGGGGCCATCCCCTTCAGCTTGACTAGCTCAAAAGTCCCCGAGACTCGAGTAGGGTATCAGAGGCGGCGAGCAGTAAATGCCATGCGCCCCGACCAGCCAATGTAATAGGCTTAGAGCTGTAGAAGGAGGACATAGTTGTGTTATTGTAAACTTGAGCCTTTTCAGGCAAGCTTGTAATAACGTAACTGTATATCATTATAAGCTTGTTTGTTTTATACAAAACGCACTTTAAGCTTGAAATTTTTTGTTGGTGTAACTAAGTGGGAACGTGTTAACGTTCTGTTTAGTTGTACCGTTTTGCTCGACACGTCATCCTGAAAAGTTTGTGCGGCCCTAGTCTGGCATGTGGTCAGAGTATGAGGTACTATGACCTGTGCACACGTGGACGCAGACAAGTCAGACTAGGGGGGACCTGCCGATCACCCACAACGTAGAGAGCGGATCCCGTGCACGTGTTGGGAGGAACCGGAGACAGGGCCTGCTCTGAAAACCGTAGAAGGAGTGGTGGTCGGCTTGTACTGGCTTAAGTTAGAATAACCATAAAATTCGGAGTGACACATTAGAGTGGTCGAAAAAATCATAGTTGCTTTAGTAAAGTAAATCGAAAATACAAGTAGAGTACATATCTCAGTAGTTAAGCATAGAAGTGTCTAAGCTTGTCGATGTGCCATGAGTTCGGTACGTCCGTGCCGTGTAGATGAGCTAACCTGTAAGACGTTGGACGTGTGACTTCCTTGATCATGAAGGGTCCCTCCCATGGGGTTGCAAGTTTGTGGACACCAGCCTGGTTCGTCTTCCACTTCAGGACTAAGTCCCCGACCACGAAGAAACGCTCTTTAACGTTCTTGTTGTAGTACCTGCGCAAAACAGCAAGGTATTTGGCCGTGCGTGCGCAAGAATCAAGCCTTTTCTCTTCTGCGCTGTTGACTTCTAGCTCCCATACTTCGTTGACCTTGCCTTCGTCGAAGTTCTCTACCCATGCTGATCTGAAAGCTATATCTGGTGGGAGGACTGCCTCAGCGCCGTAAACCATAAAGTATGGTGAGACGCCGGTGTTACGACTGGGCTGAGTTCGGAGGCCCCAGACAACGGCTGGTAACTCCTTGAGCCATCTTCCAGGAGCTTTATTGTTTTCTCTGTACATCCTCTTCTTCAATGCATCCAAGATCATGCCATTTGCCCGCTCGACTTGTCCATTAGCTCTAGGATGCGCCACCGAGACGTATTTTACAACTATGCTCCTTTCATCGCAGAAGTCCCAAAAAGCATTCCCGGTGAACTGAGTTCCCAGATCAGTAATGATGCTGTTGGGCACGCCGAAACGGTGGATGACCTGGTCGAGGAATGTGACAGCTTTCTCTGAGGATGCCTGTACCAGAGGCATGTATTCTATCCACTTAGAAAACTTATCAATTAGCACGAAGACGCATGTAAATTTCCCAGGAGCCGGTTTGAAAGGCCCGATCATGTCCAGTCCCCAGCATGCAAAGGGCCAAGAGGCTAGAATCGTCTGGATCTCATGTGCTGGTACATGGATTCTCTTGGAGAAGAACTGACAACCCTCACAGCGGCGGACTAGCTTCTCTGCGTCGGCCACTGCTGACGGCCAATAGAAACCTGCTCGGAAAGCCTTACCGACCAGTGTTCTTGAGGTCGCGTGGTTGCCGCAGGAGCCAGAGTGGATTTGGTCTAGGAGATGCTCGCCTTCCTCCTGGGTTATACACTTCATCAAGATTTCCTCCTTAGCGTTTTTGCGCCATAACTTGCCATCGACGAGCAAATACTGCTTACTACGACGCATCAGGCGCTCATTTTCTGTTCGATCGACATAACCGCTACCATCTGTCAAGTACTTGATGAAAGGCGTTCTCCAGTCCGGCTCATGAGTGGTCGGAAGCGGCTCGGTTGTGGTCGGCGCCGAAACCGTAGCCACTAATTGCTAGTCTAAAACTTTGTCGGTCGTCGAATCTTTGTCTTCAATGGAAGGCGTGAGCAGGTCTTGGACGAATACACCATGTGGGATTTTGGCTCGGGATGATCCTAACTTTGACAACGCATCCGCTGCCTGGTTCTTGTCCTGGACCATGTGTATGTACTCGATGCCATAGAACCTGCCTTCCAGCTTTCTTATCGATTTGCAATATGCGTCCATCTTTTCACTGGTCGTGTCCCAGTCCTTGTTGAGTTGGTTGATGACCAGAGCCGAATCTCCGTAGACATAGAGACGTTTAACTCCAAGCTCAACCGCAATGCATAGACCATGCAGGCATGCTTCATACTCGGTGGCATTATTAGATGCTAGGAAATAAATCCTGAGGATGTACCGGAGCTGCTCCTTGGATGGTGATACGAAAAGAACTCCTGCTCCCACACCGTCAATGTTGAGAGAACCGTCGAAGTACATCGTCCAATATTCGTCGGATCCCGGAGAGGCAGGCGTGCTTAAGTCTGTCCACTCGACGATGAAATCGACGAGTGCCTGAGACTTGATTGTAGTACGGCTTGCAAATTCCAAGGAAAGGGAGCATAGCTCCATTGCCCATTTGACGATGCGCCTGTTCGCATCCTTATTGCGAATGATGTCCCCCAAAGGATACTCGGTCATGACCACCACACGATATCCGTCGAAGTAATGTCTCAACTTTCGGGATGTTATCAATATGGCGTAGAGCAGTTTCTGAATCTGTGGGTACCTGGTCTTGGATTCGTTGAGTACCTCACTAATGAAATAAATTGGCCGCTGTACCTTGTAGGCGTGGCCCGGCTCGTCGCGCTCGACCACCAGTGTAGTGGAAACCACCCGATCGGTTGCCACAATGTAAAGTAGGAGAGTTTCGTCTTCTTTGGGAGCGGTAAGTACCGGAGGTGACGTGAGGTATTGTTTCAGCTGCGTGAAGGCAGCGTTTGCTTCCTCCGACCACTCAAACTTCTCGGACGCTTTGAGCAGTTTGAAGAATGGTAGTCCTTTTTCTCCTAATCTTGATATGAAACGGCTTAGAGCAGCCATGCAGCCAGTGAGCTTCTGGACATCCTTCACCTTTTTTGGGGGCTTCATGTCTAAGACAGCTTTGACTTTCTCCGGGTTAGGGCGTATGCCGTCGTAACTGACGACGTTGCCGAGCAATATGCCAGAAGGGACACCAAAGATACACTTCTTTGGGTTTAATTTCCATTGGAACGTATTAAGGGCTACGAACGTGCGTTCCAGATTGTCAACAAGGGTAAGTGCTTCCTTGGTTTTGACAACTACATCATCGACGTAAGCCTCGACAAGGCTGTCTTTTATCTCGTCGTTGAGGCAGGCCTGTATAGCGCGTTGGTAGGTAGCACCGGCGTTTTTGAGCCTGAACGACATAGTCGTGTAGCAGTAGGTGCCGAAAGGCGTGATGAAAGATGTCTTGATCTGGTCGTCCTTTTTGAGAGCGATCTGGTGATAACCAGAGTAGCAATCGAGAAAGGAAAGCAGCTCGCAACCGGCGGTTGAATCTACGACCTCGTCTATGCGAGGTAAACCAAAGGGGTCCTTAGGGCAGTGTTTGTTGAGATCAGTGTAATCAACGCACATTCTCCATTCATTATTCTTTTTGTGTACAAGAACCGGGTTGGCTAACCATTCCGGATGATACACTTCTTTGATAAATCCGGCTGCCAAAAGCCGTGTAACTTCTACCCTAATCGCCTCCTTTTTGTCGCGAGCGAACCATCGTAGCTTCTGCTTGATTGGTTTGGCTTTGCTGTTGACATTTAAGGAGTGCTCAATCAAGTCCCGAGGTACACCGGGCATGTCGGAAGGTTTCCATGCAAACACATCCACGTTGCCCCTCAAGAACCTGACGAGCGCGTCTTCCTATTTAGGATCCAGGTCGGCCCCGATGAGGGCCGTTTTGCTGGGATCGCCCTCGACCAGCTGGATCGTCTTGTGCTCCTTGGATCTGATGTTCTTGCGCGGAGCCTCGAGCTCTGGGATCTCCAGGTGGTCGGCCGAGGTCTTCTTAGCATCGAGCATGGTCTCGGCCATGCGAATAGAGAGGTCGTGGGCCTCTGCTATTTTGAAGCTATCGTCCTCGCAGGTATAAGCTGCGTATACGTTGCCCCTAAGGGTTAAAACTCCTTTCTCAGTAGGCATCTTCAGCACCAGATACCTGTAATGAGGTACGGCCATGAACTTGGTGAGCGACGGTCAACCAAGAATAGCATGGTAGGTGCCGTCGAAATCAGCGACCACGAAGTTGACGTAGTCGGTGCGGAAGTGGTCCGAAGTCCCAAACTGCATAGGTAGCATGATCTGCCCGAGAGGTGTGGAGCTCTGTCCGGGGAGAACGCCCCAGAACTGTGCCTCATACGGCTTCAGGTCCGCCTGGGCTATTTTCAGAGCGGGCAGGCTATTCTTGAACAGTATATCAATGGAGCTGCTGCCGTCGATCAGTACCATGTTGAATTGAACCTTGTTGATACAAGGATCGAGGACCAGGGGAAAACGCCCTGGCTCGGGTATGGCGGCCCATTGGTCCTTCCTGCTGAAGCAGATTTCACGGTGAGACCACGGAGGAAGCCGCGGATCGGTGAGAAGGTTGTCGGTCTTTGCCACGTTCAAGCAAGCGCGGGCGAGCAGCTTGCGTTCTTGTTTGGTCTCAATGGACACCTTGCCGCCGATGATGGTGTGCACGCGATCAGTCGGCTTGACGTATTTATGACGAGGATCTGCATTGTCGTTGTCGTTATCCTCGTTGCGCTGTTCCCCCGCGTCGTTAGGCTTGTCGGACGTATCCGGAGCCTGTTGACGCGTGTAGATAGTCTTGAGGACGCGGCAATTCTCCATGGTGTGGTTCGACTTGGGATGGAGCTGGCAGGGTCCCTTCAATGCTTTGGCGTAGTCGTCCTCGTAGTTTCGACGTCCGCTGCCCTTTTTCACAGTATTGACCTCACCGTCGTCTTCCCGAGCGCGCTTGCTCCTGTAATCGTCACGGTGGTTGCGCCGCTGATTACGTTGATCACGGTGGTCGCAGGAGTTGTTGCGCTGGTTGCGGCGGTCAAAATTGTCGTTCCGACCACGATTGCCACGGTAATCGTCGCGGTGTGGGGGGTGGTCGGAGCGTGGAACCCTTGCTGCTTCTTCAACGATTATCTTTTTAGCGTCGTCAGTGTCTGCATATTTCTTAGCGGTGGCCAAAAGCGCTGTGACCGATTCGGGTCTCTTCCGGAGGAGCTTGTCTCTTAGGGCGTCGTGGAAGCGGAGGCCGGTGACGAAAGCCTCGATTGCTTCGTTGTCAGATATTGATGGGACCTTGATGCGCATCTCCAAGAAACGCCGAACGTACTCGCGCAGTGGTTCATCCTTTCGATCTCGGATCCGTTGCAGATCGTACTTGTTGCCGGGCTGTTCACAAGTAGCGATGAAGTTGTCGATGAAGGCCTGCCTGAGCTCCGGCCAAGAGTCAAAATAGTTCGCTGGCAAGCTAACCAGCCATTGGTGACCTGCATGACCAACAGCGACTGGGAAGTAGTTAGACATGACGTGCTCGTCAGCCATGGCTGAGCGGCACGCGGTTTCGTAGAGCATGACCCATAATTTGGGGTTTTCCTTGCCGTCGTACTTCTGAAGCTTCTCGAGCTTGAAATTCTTGGGCCATATGACTTGGCGCAGGTGTGGAGTGAACTGCTTCAGACCCGGCGGACCGTGGGCGGTGTCATACTCCATACGGCGATAGCTTTCATGGGATGCACGATCGTCGGCTCTCTGGTTGATGCGAGCACGCAGATCGCGTCCACCGAGGTAATGGCGGAGATCGTTATTGCCATCGCAGCGATCTCGATTGCCATCTAGATTAGCCCTACGACCGTGGTTATCATGGCGATTGTCGCGGTTATCTCGGCGGTTGTCGCCTCGAACGTCGTGGCGGTTATCCTCCCGGCGGCGGTTGTCGTCCCGACCACCATCATGACCACCATTTCCGCCTTGACGGTTGTCTGATGGGTCGTTATTGCGCGAGCCACGTTGGTTGAGTGGCTGTGAGCGACTTGAGTATTGGCGGCTGTGGCTTGATTCGACAGAAACGGATGGAGCCCGGGCTTGGTTCATCTCTGCGGTCTGAGCCATAGCAGCCGTCAGATAAGCTTGTATGTCATCACGGATTACTTGAGTCTCTGGAGTGTTGGGCAGCCGCTGCATTGTCGCCATGGCTACGGCTACATTGGCGCTTGGGGTCTTGAAGACTTGTTTGTCCCCCACCCTGTCGAAAGCATTGTTGAGGTCATGCGGTTGGACCCTTATGCGTCGTGCCTCCTGGTCTGCTTCAGCTTCGGTTTGCCGGCGATTAAACCGGTCAATATTGCATGCTTCGCGTGCAGTCTTTTCTTGTTCTATTTCGCCAACTGCTGGCGGCTCGTCGTTGCTGACAACATGGATCAAATCCCCTCGTCTTGGCGGGAAAGACGGAAATTGGGGGAAAACCGGGGCGTGGTCTGGTAGATCTAGATCGTATTTGACGCCTTCATCTTCGTGATGCTGAAGCTCGGTGTGGACAGATGCGTTGGACGCGATGCCAGATGAGGAGCTGGAGTCACCCTCTCAGACTATGTGGACGGATCCTTCCTGATAATCTTCAATCCGGACCATGTTGACGATGTTGCATGGCTTCGGCCGAGATCGGTGTACAGGACTAAGATCCGAGCGGTGTCGTAGGTTGTACGCGTAGCTAGAGGCAGCGTTTTGTAGGCCATAGGGCTGGACCTGGTGGTTCTCCATCGAGGCTTTGTACTCGCAGAGTCGGAGACCCGTCACGATGTCTGGCCGGCGATGAGCGAAACGCCCCTCAGGAGTTGATACGACCACAAGATCTGTTCTAAGTCGCACAAGACGACTGGTCCGAGCTGGTCGGATAGATCTGTTGTGGAGAGTTGTTACCTGCTCGTTAGGTTGGATTTGAATCGTACTTACTAGAGCCAGGGTTTTAGCGAGTTGGATGCCGACCCAATCAACAGAGTCGAGCAGGTCGGTGTTGTCGATCTGCTTCCCTCTGTAGCGGGGAAGCGGATGATAGGTTGTTGGCGTGGCTGTAGGCGTGGTCGGAGCCAGATGTCCCATGGTCGGAGCTAGGTCCATCGTGGTCGGAGCCGTGTTCACCGTGGTCGGAGCCGTGTTCACCGTGGTCGGAGCCATGTTCACTGTGGTCGGAGCTGTAGCCGATGTAGGTGAAGTAGTCGTCGGTGCAGGCTGAATCCATGCCTCCTCCACGGTCATGGCGATGGAGTCATCGAAGCTGGTGGTCTAGGTGATCTGGCCGACGGTGAACGTGAGGCCGTTGGGCGTAGCCATGGAGCCGGAGATGAGGACCATCTTGTTTGCTTGGAGAGCAGTACGCACGCCCCCTACCTGGCGCGCCACTGTCGACGAAATATGGTCGGCAGTCTACCTAGGGGTATGCCCAAAGTAGTAGATTATCGGCAAACAGATGCGCAAGCCCCAAACAAGACGGTGACGCAAGACAGACACGAGGTTTTATCCAGGTTCGGCCGCCAAGAAGGCGTAATACCTACGTCCTGCGTCTGATTTGTATTGTTGTATGTCAATGAGAGATATTTTTAGAGGGGTCCCCTGCCCGCCTTATATAGTCCGGGGGGCAGGGTTACAGATCTGGAAACTAATCCTAGTCAGTTACAATTGCTATATGTGGCTGGATAAGGATTCCTATTCTAACCGACCAGGATCCTGCTTGGTCGCCAAATCCGTCTTGATTCCTTGTGCGGGACTCCGACCAGGTTAACTGGGCCGCACGTCATCTTTCGGGTGGACTGAACCCATCGATCCGGGCCAGCCCAAGCTTAGCCGTAAGGGTATAGGGGTTAATACCCCCACAAAGTGGGTTAGTAAATACTATGGACCCAAATTCCTATTCCCATGTTAGGTAACTAGATGTTATTACTTTCAATTGGTACTTTCTTCAAGTGGTATTTCTTACAAATTGGCATCTTATAGCATCTAGTCACTTTTTATGCCTATGTTTATATTTGCGTGCTTATATCTTTTGTCATACATACACTAGGCATATCTTATGGTAGATTTACTCTGTTTCATTCTTAACCCTTGGAGCAAACCTACATGGTTTAAAATTGTTTAGAAGCATGGCATATAGCTTGTCTTTTGATTGTACATCTAATATGTGCCAAAGACCAAATTGTAGATAATTTCTCCCGAATATCATCTTCGAAGCTTGTCTTTTGATTGTACATCTAATATGTGCCAAAGACCAAATTATAGATAATTTCTCTCGAATATCATCTTCGAAAATGATTCTCACATTCATGAGAAGTCATCTTTCAAGTAGTATTATTGATTCTCAAATCAATGTGCATGACTTCTACAAGTATCCCATACTTATATGCATAAATTTAGGGGGAGGTTAATCTATAAGTTAGATGCTTTGAGACTAACACCTTTTCAAGCTTATCATGTGTGTAGTAGTCTCATTGTAAGGAAAATAGAGTCCCGAGAGTTAAGCATCATACTTCAAACATCCACCACCTATTGCAAGTGGTAGAAATCAAATTAATTTCCACATGTGGTATTTCTAAACCAATATCCTTATGTTAATTTTATTTTGATATTTATATGTTTTCTTCATGCATTATATAGACTAAATTCCCTTGAGCAATAATTTGCCAAATACGCATATGCCTTGCTTTCTATCACATGTATGCATATATTTAGGGAGAGTTTAATCTACATAATGTGAGAGTCAAATTTTATGACCTATTCCACTCTACTTACAAAGGATCACAAAGTTTGACCCTCCCCTATGCTACTAATGTCTTCTTTTTGGTGTTTAATTCCAAAGGGGGAGAATTTAGAGGACCAAAAGCAAGCATTAATAATTTATAAGTGCTAATGGTCCGAGAAAGGGAGGATAGTGGATTATGAATTGTCTATGTAATGGGAAGAATTTGTAGGAAGCAAGGCTTAAATTCATAATGCCACATGGGGACATTTTGCAAGGGCAAAATAAGTTTTTATATAGTATCTTTTAGATCTTACAAATAGTATCTTTTAGCATCATCTCCTTGCATTGCATCCTAGCAAGTAGGTAGTTTTTAATTTTCAAAATTCTATTATTTGCTTACTTTGGTCGTGTTGTCATCAATCACCAAAAAAGGAGATATTGTAAGGAAAATGGACCCTAGTCCCATTTACTTTGGATTTTGATGTTTAATGACCAACACAACTAAATTGGACTAAAGAATTTGCAAGTATTTGTTTTATAGTTCAATAGAGTGCAAGACGTGACTTGGACGAAGGTGATATGATGATCCGATGATCAACACCATAAGCAAGACCTTAGAAGCACAAGAGAAGACCCAAGATATCAAGCAAAGTCCAAGCACGAAGATAGAAACTAAGCCGGACACAAGATCGCGAAGAAACGAGCTCACAGAGGTGACAGGACGCTTCATAGGACGCTGCACTGGACGCTGCATAGGACACTGCATCGGACGCTGCACAGGACACTGCACCGGACGTTGCACAGGAGGCTGCACCGGATGCTACACAGGACGCTGCACCGGACGCTTCGATCAAGAGTCTCGACAACAGTAGTGTCAGAAGCAGCGATCGGACGCTGCACCAGACGCTGAGTGCCAGAATTCGGTCAACATCAGTAAGGTTGTAGAGAGCCATTTTTGTGATCGAACGCATCTGGTCAGTGCTGACCGAACCCTGGTCAGAGTCCGGTCAGTAGCAGAAAAGCGGGATTTCATCCCCAACGGCTACTTTCTTAGTGGGGCTTATAAATAGACCCCCAACTAGCCATTTGAGTAGTGTGGAGCTGAGGAAACATACCAAGAGTGTTGATACACCATTTTAGTGATCTCCATTTGCATAGTGCTTAGTGTTTTATTAGGTGATTAGCGTAGGTGCTTTGCGAAGTGCTTAGGTTGATTAGACCACCGCTTATGCGCTTGCTCTAGGTTTAGGCCTAGTGTTTAGTGAGGTTTGCATACCTCTTACCACTCGGTACTTGCACGCACCATTGTTATACATCAGAGGGGCTTCTAGTCTTGTGAGATCACACCAACTTTGTTTGTGGTGTGGCCGTCATCGTGTACTGGAGGGAACAAGGCCCGCGGCATTTCGGCCGGAAGCTTGATAGTGAAGACGGTGGGGAGCATCCGGGAGATGCTTGCCGAAAGGCACATCGGAGACCCACTTGTGCGTGGGGGAAGCCCGAGGCTATCCATGGAGTTACCCAATCGAGAGCTTGGCCCTTGTGAGGGGCTCCAACAAAGACTAGGGGGAAGCTTGTGCGCTTCTCGATACCTCGGTATAAATACCGGAGTCATCAACGAGAGTTTGCATATCTCTACCTTGCTCTTTAGCTTCCGCATTTACATTGATTGCATTACTCCTTTTGTGGTAGAGATAGCAACACATTAGCAAAACCGTAGTTGCACATTTAGATAGTTTGTCTTTGGCATAGGTTTTGCTAAGGTTAGAAAAAGAGGCTATAGTTTAGAGTTAGAATTTTAAGTTGCCTAATTCACCCCCCTCTTTGGCGTCATGATTCTCTTTAGAGGGAAAAGGGGAGAACAAGAAGGAGAAGAAGTCTTCTAGGATCGCCATTGCCCCCGTGGCCTCCGTGAGCGAAGCCAGCGATAGCTTGTGCCATTAGCTCTATGGCACGGGTTGACTCGCGGCGAGTAGCCATCAGTTCTGCCATCATCTCAGCGTGAGTCATCGGAGGCGGCGGTGGCGGAGGAGCCAGAAGTGGAGCCCCGTGGCTCTCCCCATTGTGCTCATTGGCCTGGCCACTCTCGCCTTGGCCCTTACTAAGACCGTGAGTCACCCCAGCACTGGTGCTCTCGCATCCAGACCTTAGATTCATCTGTAAGAGATAGGAACCATCCATTAAGAATAACCTTCCCGATCAGAAGCAAGCGATTAGAGAAATGACAACATATTTAATTAAAGCTTTCTTTTAATTAATTCTATCACTTTACTAATCCAATTATACATGTAGGGAGGATTTTAGTTTAAGCACAATGCTATTATCATGATGTATGCATCGTCCTATAGTTCACTCAAGCCGAAATATAGCAGCAATCGCAAAATTCTTCGGCACATCGCACACTCACTTTCCGTATGCTAGATGATTTCTTACGCAACGTAAGTTAGTGTACCTACAGAAAATCGATTAGATAAAACCAGTGCCGCTATCCTAGATAGACCATATTGTTAGGGCTGATATTTACATAATGTAATCGCATCCTACTTTTCACAAAGCTTTTGTTGGTCAAATTTTTAAGTTTTGAAAAAGAGTGATAAACTTGAGACTTATGCAACGACCGGTCCTTAATTAACATAGACAGGGAAAAAGTATAACCAAGCTATGTCCTGTTGGCCGCAGGACATAACCCCTTATACCCACCAGTACCCAAACTATATCCCTGCCCGGTCACCATTTTCCTTTCCACCATTTTATCCTAAGTGATCATATTTATCACCTATTTGCGAGTACCGACAGCTTACTCACGCTACCGATATCCTGAGCATAGCAACTACTTGACCTATACTAGTAGGACTCATGGGTAGATATATTTATGCATGTAGTTTCCATAAAATATTGGTAACTTAAATGCACATCATATATATATATATATATATATATATATATATATATATATATATATATATATATATATATATATATATATATATATATATATATTCAGTGATTATAAAATAGGGGTTATATACCGGGGCTTGCCTTGGGTAGGCGATGGGTCAGCAAAGTCAACACCAAAAGGCTCCGGGGCTTCCTCCTGCATGAGGATCTCCTCCTCGTACTCCTCGATGACTTCCTTGTACTCCTATTCATCGATGGGCATGAACTCTGTCACACCCAATTTTGCAAAGCAAAACCAAGTACTCATATATGTGCGCCCAGGATGTCCAAACACACACATATATCACAAATTGTAATAATATCAAAGTAAAGTACTTATTACATCGCATATCTCATCATAAAAGTTAATACAAAGTTTGCTCAATGGCAATATTATTACAAACACAGCGGAAATAACTAGCCCAACTGCCACAGGGACTCCAACTGGTGAACGTCTTCCTAGTAGTCCTGGACATCCTCCGGAAACTCATCATATCCATTGTCTGTTACCCATCCGGGATTTTCATTGATGTAAAGCAAGTGTAAGCTCACCATGCTTAGCAAGTATAACAAAGGGATCTATGAGGCTCAAATAGGCTTGACACTGTTTGACTGCGGTTCGCAATTTTAGTCGATTAATTTTTAGCAACCTGAATCACTACTTTAATGAACAGTCCTAATTCCCAAGTGGTATTAAAGTATCATCCAACTATGTCTCAATTCCCAACCATCCATCATTCACAGTAACCACTAATCTCGAAGGATCCAGACCGCTCGTATCCGTGAGCACGGCTGTTATAACAGGTTAATTATTTCTGCAGAAATTGTACATCTTTACCCACCGAGCCGTGATTCCCAATGCCGGGGTTCGCGAGACCCACTACACCTCTTCCAAGGAAGTGTGGCAGAGTTTCACTATGAAACCCTTAGCTAGTTGGACTAACAGGTCGTAGCTACAAGGAATGGCACACGTGGGCATCGCAGCACGGTGCACACCCAAACAGAAAAAGGAAAGATACCCTCTTACCCCTTACTGGAGCTACAGACGAGCTAGTACAAACTAGATAATAGGTTAAAGTCAGAGCCATTTGACACTCGGGGTTGTACGGTCCCTCCTGGGTTGCTGCTTCAGGATAAAGTCCTTATGGAGAGGCACTAGAGTACTCAACCCCGTACTCCAGCCCCCTATCTGTTGCTAAAAAGTTCCATTTTATCACATTGCATATAGTCTTTAAGTATGTTTAACAATTACTTCATGTTAAGCGCTGCAGCATCTATCCAAAATGCCTACCCAATAAACCCAGGTATCAAGGATATGTGGTACAATGAATCATCTAGGTAACGTCCTTAAAGGCAATTCAAATTAAACACATGCATGAATGTAAGTGGTAGTAGTTCATAGGTAACAAGGGGCCTTTGGTACACTTGCCTTCCTCAAAGTCGTCCTGAGAGTACTGCCGATCCTGCTGGGGGTCCTTAGTCACCTCGAATGGCTCACCCTCTAATCGTGATCCAATCATCAATCAAGCATCATTCCAATTATTACATGCATACAAGATAGAACTCTATTAGAACAGTACACCAAACAGTGAAAACATATGTTGAAAAACTTACAGATCTATTCTACGCATTTCTACGAACACATGAGCAAAAGAATCACTCAAATCGGACTTAAAACATGAAAGTTATGCATGAAATAAGATGTAATGGCAATTCTATAAATAAACTAACCTATTTTCGAATTAAAATAATTAAAAATATAAATTATCACGGTTATAGGACTGCGGGCATTAAATCTGGAAAGTACAGGGGCCTAACCGAATAAAAACAGGACTGAAAAATAACTATTTTGAATTAAGTTGGACTGCGGGTTGATTCTGATGAAATAGAGGGGCTTTTCTGGAAAACGAGCGCAGCTGACTGGGGATTGACCGCGGCTGTTGACTGGGCGGCCACGTGGCGGCTGCTGATAGGCGCGGTGCACCACGCAGGCATAGGCGCGCTGACGTGGGCGCTGACGCAAGCCCCAGTGGATCGAGTCCACAGCCTATGGTGGACCGAACCGGTACGGGGTAATCTGGGCCGTCCGTCCAGATCTAACGAACCCCGACGTGTACGGGGGCAGCGGGTCGCCGGGGAAGAAAGACCCGACGGCGGCGCATGGCCGGCGATGGCTGGGGTTCGCTGGTACGGCATCCCAGGGTGTGAAACAGCGAATGGAAGGTTCGTGGATGGTCAGGAGCTCACCGCGAGTTCATTGGAGTGGATCTCGACGTTCGGGAAGGGATCCAGAGGCGCGGCTGATGGCGGCGGGGGCTCTAGAGAGAGGGAGGACACGCGGGTGAGGTTAATCCAAGCATTTCGTGACCAAATCGATGAGAGGAAGGTACCTACGGGCGCGGAGGTCGAGGCGAGTCTCCGGGTGGCGTCGGCGTCGATCTTTGAGGCGCGGGAGAAGGAAGTTATGGCGGCGATGGCTCACGGCTGCGAGCAGAGAACGGGGGAGGAAGAAGGGTCGGCATGGAGATTTATAGGCCGGCCGGCGAGCGGAAATAGGAAGGGAAGCGGGCGGGATTGGTCACCTGCCATGTGCGGGTGACGGCGGTGGCCTTCCATCCGAGCAGCGCTGACGGCGGCCGGAGAAAGGAAAGAATCGGGGAGGAAAAAGGAAGCTCGGGGAAGAAGAAAGGAAAGAAGAAAGGGCACTGACCGGTGGGGCCGGAGTGCAGCGAGAGAGAAGGGAGAGGGCGAGCGACGTGGGTGGCCAGCTGGGCCGCGTGCGAGCTGGCTGCGCTGGTGGCCGGCAAACCGGGCCGCGCGGGGCAGCCACCGAGTGGGCCGCGCCAGGCAGGGCAGGCCGGGAAAGGGGAGGGAGAAGAAGGCCGGGCTAGCTGGCCAGAAGGTGACTTTCTCCCTTTTTTTTCAAATCAAATGTTTATCAATTCTATTTTCTCCATTTTCATTTTTAAGCCAAATTCAAATAAGTTTTGAATACAAATTTCAAATCTTCTAGCCCTACACTCAATCAAAACCCAAATGATTCGGCATGAATGCAACAAACAAGTTTCTGAACTTATAGTTTATTTTATTTATACAGTATTTATTATTTGGCCTATGTTAGAAATACCTAGAAAATGTAATAAATGCTAAGAATTAATTGCTAATTTGTGGTAAAAATTTTGGGTGTTACAAACCTACCCCCCTTAAGATGAATCTCGTCCCCGAGATTCGGATGGTTCAAAGAGATTGGGATAGTCAGTTCTCAGATCTTCCTCTCTTTCCCAAGTTGCCTCATCCACAGAGTGTCTGTTCCACTGAACCTTGCACATTCTTATTATTTTGCTCCTTGTGATTCTCTCCGCTGTTTCTAGGATTTTCACTAGATACTCTTTGTATGATAGATCCCCTCGGATATCCAATTCCTCCAAAGGTAGTTGTTCCTCAGGTACTCTCAAACATTTCTTAAGTTGCGACACATGGAAGACATCATGAACACCTGAGAGCTGCTCTGGTAATTCTAGCTGGTAGGCAACTTCTCCTCTCCTGTTAATGATCTTGAATGGTCCCACATACCTAGGTGATAACTTTCCCTTGGTATGAAATCTCTTTACTCCTTTCATGGGTGAAACTTTGAGATAGACAAAGTCACCAATTTCAAATGCCAAATCTCTTCTTCTCGTGTCCGCATAGCTTTTTTGTCGGGACTGTGCAACCTTTAGGTTTTGCCTTATCGTTTGCACTTGTTTTTCTGCCAGTTGCAAAACATCTGGTCCAAAAACTTGGCTTTCCCCTGTTTGATTCCAAAACAATGGTGTTCTGCACTTCCTGCCATACAATGCCTCAAACGGTGCCATTTTAAGACTCTTTTGGTAGCTATTATTGTAGGAGAATTCGGCATAAGGTAAACTCTTATCCCAACTTGTCCCATACTGCAGAGCACAAGCTCTTAGCATATCCTCTAAGATCTGATTTGTCTTTTCGGTCTATCCATCTGTTTGAGGATGGTAGGCTGAGCTAAAGTTCAACTTCGTATCCATTGACTCATGCAATTTCTGCCAAAAATGTGATGTGAACTGTGTACCCCTATCCGAAACAATCTTCTTTGGTACACCATGAAAACATACAATCCTTTCCATATATAACTCTGCTAACTTTGCACACGAATAAGTTACCTTGACCGGAATGAAATGGGCCACTTTTGTCAATCGGTCAATAATCACCCAGATAGAGTCAAATCCTTTCTGTGTACGGGGTAACCCAACTATAAAGTCCATTCCAACTTCTTCCCATTTCCACTCGGGTATCTTCATAGGCTGTAGTAAACCTGCTGGCCTCTGATGTTCTGCTTTCACTCTTTGGCACGTGTCACATATAGCCACATGTTCTGCTACGTCTCTCTTTAGTCCATACCACCAGTACCTCTCTTTGAGATCAAGATACATTTTAGTACTTCCTGGATGTATGGAATAGGCTGAGTCATGAGCTTCCCTCAAGATAGACTCCCTAATAGATTTTACTTCTGGCACACAAATCCTTTTACCGAACCATACTGTCCCTTGATCATCCATATGGAATCCTGGGGCTTTACCAATCACTATACGCTCTGCAATATCCTTGATCCTCTCATCACCCATCTGTCCTTTACGAATCTCTTGTTCTAGAGTGGATTCTACCTCTAACTCCATGGTGTTGGCCACGATACCCAAATTCAAGTATTTGAACTCCTCACACAACTCTTCAGGTAGTTGAGTTGTATAGGCCATGTTCACATAACTCCTTCTACTCAGGGCATCCACTACAACTTTAGCCTTTCCCGGGTGATAGTGTATATCCAAATCATAATCCTTGATTAACTCTAGCCATCTACGCTGCCTCAGATTCAGATCTGACTGCGTGAATATGTACTTCAAACTCTTGTGGTCCGTATAAATCTCACACTTATGACCAATCAAGTAGTGCCTCCAAATCTTAAGAGCATGTACCACAGCTGCTAACTCCAGATCATGAGTCGGATAATTTAACTCATGTTTTCTCAGCTATCTGGATGCATAGGCAACAACTCTACCTTCTTGCATAAGAACACCACCTAGACCTTGCCGTGAGGCATCACAATAGATAGAGAAACTTTTGGTGAGATCAGGTAAGATGAGCACTGGAGCAGAAGTCAGTCTCTTCTTCAACTCCTCAAAACTATCCTGGCATTGTTTAGTCCATACAAATTTGGCATTCTTCTCCAACAACGCAGTCATGGGCTTGGCTAACTTAGAGAATCCCTCGATGAACCTCCTATAATACCCAGCCATACCTAGAAAACTCCGAATCTCACTAACATCCTTAGGTGGCTTCCAACTCAACACATCTCTAACCTTCTTGGGATCTACTGCTACTCCTCCATTAGAGATTATGTGACCAAGGAAAGATACTTCTTTTAACCAGAACTCACATTTGCTGAACTTGGCATAAAGTTGATGTTCTCTAAGCTTTTGCAACACCAATCTCAAATGCCCTTCATGTTCTTCTTCATTCTTAGAATACACCAGTATGTCATCAATAAACACGACGACAAACTTATCAAGGTACTCCATGAATACTTTGTTCATCAAATACATGAAGTAGGCAGGTGCATTAGTCAGACCAAAAGACATAACTATGAACTCATACAGTCCATAGCGAGTCACAAAGGCGGTCTTGGGGATGTCAGTACGCCTTATCCTCAACTGATGGTATCCAGATCAAAGATCAATCTTGGAAAACACACAAGCCCCTTTCAATTGGTCAAATAGGTCATTAATTCTAGGCAATGGGTACTTGTTCTTAATTGTGACCTCATTAAGTGACCTGTAGTCTATGCACATCCTTTGTGTACCATCCTTCTTTTCTACAAACAGTACTGGTGCACCCCATGGTGATGAACTAGGTTGAACATAACCCTTATCTAGCAATTCCCTTAGTTGTTTCTTAAGTTCTGCTAATTCATTCACTCCCATTCTATAGGGTCTCTTAGCTATGGGTGCAGTTCCAGGTAAAAGTTCAATTATAAACTCGATGTCTCGGTCAGGTGGCATACCTGGCAATTCCTCGGGAAAGATATCCGGATACTCATTTGCTATCCTTATATCTTCTAAAGTTGTGCCCTCCAACTGATTAACCCGACAGATTTCTATAGCAGACTGAGTTGCCACAAACACCACTTCTTCCCCAGTTGAAGTGATAAGATTTACCGAGCTATTACCACAATTAATAACTGCTTTCTGCAACCTTAGCCAATCCATACCCAAGATGACATCGATACCGGTGGAGTTTATGACTACAAGATTTGCTTGAAATTCTACCCCCCTTATGCTGAGGCTAGCAGCTAAGCATATCCACTCTGCTTTCATTACCCCACCAGGTGAGCTTACTAACATGTGTTTCTTCATAACACTTACTGGAATACCATGCTTCTTTATGAATGTATATGTTATGAAGGAATGCGAAGCACCAGAATCAAAAAGTACTGTAGCTGAGTTTGAGTTGACCGGAAACGTACCGATCACCACATCTGGTGCCTCTTGAGCTGTTTCAGCAGTAACATGGTTCACCTTTCCCCGAACGTAGTTCTGCTGTGAGTTAATCTTCTTGGGGCATCTATTAGAGTAATGTCCCGGCTCTCCACAATTGAAGCACTTGTTGTCATTAACTGCATTTGGCGCTTTTGGTGCGCCATTCCTCTGCGGAGCATTGGGGGCATTGTTCCTCACTGGTACATTGTTGGGCTGCTGCTGGCGCTGAGCTGGTGCTTTGAACTGCTGTTGCTGCTGCTGTGCACGCTGCTGCTGCTGGTTGCGGTTGGGACCTATCTGACCTTGATAGCGCTGCTGAGGTTGAGTTTGTTGAGGGTTGGTACGGAAGCGAGAGTTGCTCCCAGATTGCTATCCTTGAAATTTCCTCTTCTTGTCCTCCATCTGGCGGCGCTTGTTCTCAATCACTAAAGCTTTGTCCACCAGCTGCTGGAAGTTAGCAAAGGTATGGGACAACAGCTGGTACTAGAGACCATCATTCAAGCCTTCCATAAATAGCTCCTGCCTCTTTCCATCCTCGTCTACCTCAGTAGGTGCATACCGTGACAATTGTATAAACTTGTCACGATATTCAGCAACAGTCATGCCCCCCTGCTTGAGAGCCAAGAACTCCTTCTTCTTCAGCTTCATCAGTCCTGCAGGCACGTGATGAGTGCGAAAGGCACTGCGGAACTCAGCCCAAGTGATGGGATTAGCTTCGGTGCGGCCGAAGCGGAATGAGTCCCACCAATCCTGTGCAGCTCCCTGCAACTGTCCAGAAGCATATAAAACTTTCTCCCTATCATCACATTGGGCAATCTCCAGTTGCCTCTCAATGGCACGTAGCCAGTCGTCAGCTTGGAGTGGATCGACAGAGTGCTTGAATACAGGTGGGTGTCCTTTCAGAAACTCTCCCCTCTTATCTCTGACATAAGGGGGTGCATTCCCATTCCCTTGCCCCATGTTCTGCATGTTCTGGGCCATCTGCTGAAGCAACTGGGTCTGCATCATCATCAGCTGCTCCATGGAGACTGGAGGTGGTGGTGGCAGGTTCCTCGCCTCCCTGGTTGTTCCTCCTGGTGTTCACCATCTGTAGAGGCATCATATAAGTCTCACATGTCCAAGCATATAACTCTTACAAGATACTGGTGTAACAAGAGTAGGTGTAGACAAGAGATATATGTAGGGTATGCAAGAAGATATTTGTTCTGAATTTTTCCAGGCGAGTTGGATAGCAGCAGTGTGGTAAAACGAGCATATCTCACTCTCTGTTTATCATATGATTACGTATTTTACCTTTCTGGACAGCTTATGAAATTCTCTACAACTTTGATTTAGAACACTTTTCCAGATTCTGACGTTTACTTTGTCAAATACAGACGACAAGCAGTACTGTTCCAGAATTCTGACAGCACATAAACCTCATCTTAAAACAGCTGTATCTCACAATTTATAATAGGTATTGAGGTGATTCCAGAGCCAAAAGAATGATGTTGAAGTCTACTTATCTCCATATAAATTTCATGACCATTGGACAATTATATTATGAGATATGAACTGATAAAGACAGACTGCTCAGATTGATAAAGAATGAACAGCATGATAAAATGGAACCCAACTATTTATTCATAATATTCCTAAACCTTAACCTTAACTAAATGACCGTGGACATGCCCACAAGTCATCACAATCATATCAAAGATCCAAATCAAACATTATTCATAATGATAAACATCCAACCATGCAACTAACACTTGTCCAACCATTAAAAGAAAGAAAACTAAATACTCTCTCGCGTAGCTACGCGTGCTTATTACATATTTTTAAGACTCTCCTATGGGTACGGGTCGACGGTGGTGCTGGTGCTGGGGTCTCCAGACTCTCCTCTGGTCCTCGGGGGCGACTGAGCAGGTACTCCTGGCGCTTCTACATTTGGACCTCCTAGTTGCTGCTTCAGTGTAGCGTTCTCACGCGCAAGCTGTAGGTAGGCCCTCCCCATGACGTCGAGCTCGTCCTGGGTCTGATCCAAGTCGGTGTTGATCTCAGCCAAGCACAACAAGGTAGGCCTCAGCCTCAGGTTCGCCTCTCCGAGTGGTGCAGCGATGTTGCATGTAGACTGTCCGCTCCGACGGCGGGGAAGATATCGGTCGTCCTCCCAGGCGATGTCGTTGAAGTGGCGGTCGCGGTTGACCACCAATGCCTGTCGAGCTGCGTCCCTGATGACGGCCTCGCGTGTGAGCCGTGCAGTGATGGCGCGGTGGATGTAGCACACCCGAGTCCCCTCTCGGATGTACACCTCTGTCTCCCAGAAGCCGAGGTAGTCGGGGTGGGTCCAATGCTCCGTCCTGTACTGAACAGTGCCTCCGGGGTGGTAGCGTTGCACAAGTGCGAGTAGCCTGGGGTGATAGTAGGCATCACCCTCCATGTCGTAGTGGATCTCCACGGTCCATCCCTGAGCCAACAGTGCATTGTGATCATCACTGTCATCACCCCCATTTCCACCGTCTCCACCATCACCACCATCTCCACCATCTCCACCATCATCACCCCCATCAGCATCAGAATCATTAGAGTCATCTCCATCGTCGGGGTCACCAGCTCCCTCCTGGCCATCCTGTTCCTGCTCCTCCATAGGATCCTCCTCAGACTCTTCTATCTCAATGGGCTCCTCGAACATAGGCCCCTCTTCTGTTTCTTCGTCCATCGGGTCTTCAAGCACATCCTCCAGAGGTTCCCCCATGGGCACCTCCACAGGTGGTTCCTCTTCCAGGTTCCTCAGGGCTTCCACCAGATGTGCCGGCACACGCTTGCCCAAAGTGAACCTGGTCCTCCTGGTGGGCATCGGAAGGGTCCTCTTGCGCGCGGTCAGCTTGGTACGGGCCATCTATAAGAATGAAAAGGTTGAGTATTAGAACAAAATAATTTTTTGGCAATAGATAAAGAACAGAATATAAGCAAAAATTTTATAGCAAATTAAAGTAGTAAAATAAAGATAATGTGATCCTAGAAACGTTCATTTCTAACTAGGTTGTTCGTCCTACAGTCAGTTATAGCTCTGATACCAATTTGTCGCACCCAATTTTGCAAAGCAAAACCAAGTACTCATATATGTGCGCCCAGGATGTCCAAACACACACATATATCACAAATTGTAATAATATCAAAGTAAAGTACTTATTACATCGCATATCTCATCATAAAAGTTAATACAAAGTTTGCTCAATGGCAATATTATTACAAACACAGCGGAAATAACTAGCCCAACTGCCACAGGGACTCCAACTGGTGAACGTCTTCCTAGTAGTCCTGGACATCCTCCGGAAACTCGTCATATCCATTGTCTGTTACCCATCCGGGATTTTCATTGATGTAAAGCAAGTGTAAGCTCACCATGCTTAGCAAGTATAACAAAGGGATCTATGAGGCTCAAATAGGCTTGACACTGTTTGACTGCGGTTCGCAATTTTAGTCGATTAATTTTTAGCAACCTGAATCACTACTTTAATGAACAGTCCCAATTCCCAAGTGGTATTAAAGTATCATCCAACTATGTCTCAATTCCCAACCATCCATCATCCACAGTAACCACTAATCTCGAAGGATCCAGACCGCTCGTATCCGTGAGCACGGCTGTTATAACAGGTTAATTATTTCTGCAGAAATTGTACATCTTTACCCACCGAGCCGTGATTCCCAATGCCGGGGTTCGCGAGACCCACTACACCTCTTCCAAGGAAGTGTGGCAGAGTTTCACTATGAAACCCTTAGCTAGTTGCACTAACAGGTCGTAGCTACAAGGAATGGCACACGTGGGCATCGCAGCACGGTGCACACCCAAACAGAAAAAGGAAAGATACCCTCTTACCCCTTACTGGAGCTACAGACGAGCTAGTACAAACTAGATAATAGGTTAAAGTCAGAGCCATTTGACACTCGGGGTTGTACGGTCCCTCCTGGGTTGCTGCTTCAGGATAAAGTCCTTATGGAGAGGCACTAGAGTACTCAACCCCGTACTCCAGCCCCCTATCTGTTGCTAAAAAGTTCCATTTTATCACATTGCATATAGTCTTTAAGTATGTTTAACAATTACTTCATGTTAAGCGCTGCAGCATCTATCCAAAATGCCTACCCAATAAACCCAGGTATCAAGGATATGTGGTACAATGAATCATCTAGGTAACGTCCTTAAAGGCAATTCAAATTAAACACATGCATGAATGTAAGTGGTAGTAGTTCATAGGTAACAAGGGGCCTTTGGTACACTTGCCTTCCTCAAAGTCGTCCTGAGAGTACTGCCGATCCTGCTGGGGGTCCTTAGTCACCTCGAATGGCTCACCCTCTAATCGTGATCCAATCATCAATCAAGCATCATTCCAATCATTACATGCATACAAGATAGAACTCTATTAGAATAGTACACCAAACAGTGAAAACATATGTTGAAAAACTTACAGATCTGTTCTACGCATTTCTACGAACACATGAGCGAAAGAATCACTCAAATCGGACTTAAAACGTGAAAGTTATGCATGAAATAAGATGTAATGGCAATTCTGTAAATAAACTAACCTATTTTCGAATTAAAATAATTAAAAATATAAATTATCACGGTTATAGGACTGCGGGCATTAAATCTGGAAAGTACAGGGGCCTAACCGAATAAAAACAGGACTGAAAAATAACTATTTTGAATTAAGTTGGACTGCGGGTTGATTCTGATGAAATAGAGGGGCTTTTCTGGAAAACGAGCGTAGCTGACTGGGGATTGACCGCGGCTGTTGACTGGGCGGCCACGTGGCGGCTGCTGATAGGCGCGGTGCACCACGCAGGCATAGGCGCGCTGACGTGGGCGCTGACGCAGCCCCAGTGGATCGAGTCCACAGCCTATGGTGGACCGAACCGGTACGGGGTAATCTGGGCCGTCCGTCCAGATCTAACGGACCCCGACGTGTACGGGGGCAGCGGGTCGCCGGGGAAGAAAGACCCGACGGCGGCGCCATGGCCGGCGATGGCTGGGGTTCGCTGGTACGGCGTCCCAGGGTGTGAAACAGCGAATGGAAGGTTCGTGGATGGTCAGGAGCTCACCGCGAGTTCGTTGGAGTGGATCTCGACGTTCGGGAAGGGATCCAGAGGCGCGGCTGATGGCGGCGGGGCTCTGGAGAGAGGGAGGACACGCGGGTGAGGTTAAATCCAAGCATTTCATGACCAAATCGATGAGAGGAAGGTACCTACGGGCGCGGGAGGTCGAGGCGAGTCTCCGGGTGGCGTCGGCGTCGATCTTTGAGGCGCGGGAGAAGGAAGTTATGGCGGCGATGGCTCACGGCTACGAGCAGAGAACGGGGGAGGAAGAAGGGTCGGCATGGAGATTTATAGGCCGGCCGGCGAGCGGAAATAGGAAGGGAAGCGGGCGGGATTGGTCACCTGCCATGTGCGGGTGACGGCGGTGGCCTTCCATCCGAGCAGCGCTGACGGCGGCCGGAGAAAGGAAAGAACCGGGGAGGAAAAAGGAAGCTCGGGGAAGAAGAAAGTAAAGAAGAAAGGGCACTGACCGGTGGGGCCGGAGTGCAGCGAGAGAGAAAGGGAGAGGGCGAGCGACGTGGGTGGCCAGCTGGGCCGCGTGCGAGCTGGCTGCGCTGGTGGGCCGGCAAACCGGGCCGCGCGGGGCAGCCACCGAGTGGGCCGCGCCAGGCAGGGCAGGCCGGGAAAGGGGGAGGGAGAAGAAGGCCGGGCTAGCTGGGCCAGAAGGTGACTTTCTCCCTTTTTTTTTCAAATCAAATGTTTATCAAATTCTATTTTTCTCCATTTTCATTTTTAAGCCAAATTCAAATAAGTTTTGAATACAAATTTCAAATCTTCTAGCCCTACACTCAATCAAAACCCAAATGATTCGGCATGAATGCAACAAACAAGTTTCTGAACTTATAGTTTATTTTATTTATACATTATTTATTATTTGGCCTATGTTAGAAATACCTAGAAAATGTAATAAATGCTAAGAATTAATTGCTAATTTGTGGTAAAAATTTTGGGTGTTACAAACTCTACCAACTCGTGATCTATATGCATGAAATGATGATGCAATACTTAGTAATATAGCAATAGCAACTCTTAAAATAAAGTTATATCTGTCTAACTACTAAGCTAGTGCTACCGACCAAGGTACTAAGTTATCTATTGTTACCAATCACAAGTATGAAGTATGGCATACATTATTATAGCAACTATAGGTATTCTTACTCCTAATGCTGATTTATGATATATATGATAAAGTAAGGATAATAGCTACTCTATTTATCAACCTACTCTAGGGCTACAAAATTTACAGCAAGTACATAATAATCTATCGAGCCTACTAAAAAATTTTCATAGCTATAGCTGTCACCAATTTACCACAAAAATTTCTACAATTATTAATCTACATAATGCTAAGTTTCTCTAGTTTGAATTTATGAACCTACCATTGTCGCAGTTAACTGTAATTTAACTACACTAATAGATAGATGTCATTTTTGTGAACCTAACAAGCTTAGTTTCACTATTTTTGGATAACTACACAATTTACTACAATTTATCAAAGTTTAGCTAGAAATTAAATTGAATAAACATTTGTAATTCATTGGAGAATTGAAAAATGAATTCTACTGCGCGACCCAACTCGCAACGCGGCTCGGCCCACCACAGCGACTCGCACATGCGCACCAACGCAGCCCATGCGACGGCCCGTTCCTATGACCGTGGCCCAACGTGGGGAGACCCACGCACGGCTGGCATTTTTGCAAATGAGTCCCTATTCTTTCTCCTATTCACGAAGTTAACCCGAGCACTATTTGAATGAGTCACTGGCTTTGCATCTAGGACCCTACTTCTATTCGAATTCACGCTTTTCAAAGTCCCTGGCCGAACGAACAAGGGGCCACGGCCTCGCTGACCTAATGCCGGCGAGCACAGACCTCTCCGATACCCACCAGCACCCCCATGAGCCTCTACATGCCATGCACAACAGATTGAGGTAACAAACGCCAAGAATGGAGCATCACGCAGGCGTGGCCACACGCCGCAGCGGGTTCTGACCACGGCAACCCAACACCAGTGAAATCACCTAACACCATGCCTCTACTCCTACCCGATAACCATCTACAGGCTAAGAGCAACAACATTGAAGCCCTAATTGAATCACTACCGCTCCCAATCAAGCTAGCCATAGGAGCAGCATCTAAGCCAGCTCGCTAGCAGCAGCCAACACGCTCTGGGCGACCTAGCCCCTAATTAGCTCAATCGCCTATCCTAGGAGCAAGAGGGCCTCACCAGAGATGTGACGGATAGGCTAGGTGAAGTCACGAGGAATGGCAATGGGCTGACCACGTGCGCGAGGCTACTCCGGTTCATGCCAGCCACGGTGAAGGCATCCCCGGCACCCTGCTACTTTGTCGATGGAGCCACTACAAGGGTGAAGTGAACAAGTCAAGGGGAGGCAACAACCCTGCTCAATTGAGACAAAAGAGCAAGGAGCATCGCCCCGTCTGAGCGGTCCCCTCGCTGACCATGGCGTACCGCCGAGGGGAAAATTCTCCCCATTACCTCACCATAAGAAGGAAAGCCCGACGAGATGACTCCAATCGGAAGCTAACTACTCTAGCTATTTGGGCGCACGATGAATTGGAAAGGGATGGACTACACACGACCAATTTGAGGGGCCACGACGTTCGACATAATGGTGTCGACAGCGATGGGGAAAGCTTAAATTGGTGCCCGACATCGTACTACCTCCTAGGGCAAGTTAGGCATGATGCTGTACCCCCACTTGTCCTCCAAACATGGGAAAATGCAAGAGGGAACTAACTCAGTGAGTTTGGCCTTGGTGTGGCATGGCAGGCCGACGACCCTCCAGATGATGCGACAGGAAAAAATGGTGTGTCCACACACGCACCCGTGAAGACAAGGGCCGGTAGGGCCAACCCATGCGTGTGCAACCAAAACATCAACGGGAGCAGTAGCTATGCAGGTGGGGCACGTGCGCACACTCGGGCAAGTGGCGACACCGGTTCAGATGAGCCAAACACGTAGGCAGACGCGACGGTGGGCAGTGGCGCAGGCGGGCGTGATGGAGGAGGAAGAGCATCTAGGCCCGCTAGACCCTAGTGTGCATGTGTGTGCGCGAGTCGTGAGCCAGGTGTGGCAACAGCGGTGTGGTTCGGGCGATAGTGATGGCTGAACGGCCAGCGCACGGCGACGATGGGCGGGCAACGCAACTAGGCACGTGCGGCGTGCACGAGCTGCGCTAGAGCATGGTGGCTGGAGGCCATGGCCAGCAGCACAGGGGCCACATGCACGGGCGTGCTTACATAGGCGCGATAGTGGCGACGCGGCCAGCGATAGCGCGCGCTAGGCCAGCCAGTGCAGTGGTGCCAGGCCGAACAGAGGCGGTGACCGCACCTAGAGGTGGAAAACATGTCGTGCATGCTTTTTAAAGCTGCTACAAAAACCAATTTGATGATCCAAAAGCCAAAACAGTTATTCTATCCTCAAGAGGGTACATAGGGCTATCGAACTAAGCCAAAACATCTTGCCACTTCTTAACCTGATTGTTCTACGAAAATTATCGAACATGGCTTCGTCGACCCATTTTTAGACTTATGCGAAATGACTAAACTTCAAATGGTTTTGCGTCGAATTCCTTTTCCAAGCTACTAGATACACTATCTAGCAAACCCCATCCTCGACTGCACGTATTTTATCATTGCCTATGAAGTTCGTACTATGAACTTTATCAAAGTCTCGCATAAGGGTTCTATAGCATTTTTGTCCGATAAAAATTCACTTAGGACCCTAAACGATATAAAGCGATATGAAATGTAGCATTTGTTTCATGTTGCCGTTGAACGTTTCAAGTGTCATACATTGATTTATACCCTATATTACACACATGTACACCCAAGTATGATGCTCATGCAATATTTTAGCAAAGACTGTACAATGTAACACCGAGGGTGTTACATGCGGAGATCTAGGCGGGCGGTTGGTTTCCTCGCACCCGTCGCCCCTATAAAACCAAAGGGTTTGCCCCTAGGGTTCCATACCTTGCATCCTTGCCTCCACCGCTACGACCACCATCGCTAATCGCCTAGGTTTCCTGCCTTCACATCCCCGTTGTCGTTGAGCTCGCATCCATCCACCGCCACCTCCAATGGATCCATGGTGCTGCTCCAACATCACCTTCCAGCACATGGAAGGCCTCATCCATTGTGGTCTTCTCCACGCGTGGACCTCGATCGAGGAGTGGCTGTTGCTCAGCGACAAGGATCTACCATCGCTGCCCAATGGCTATGTGGTGTCATTCGTCCACTTCCATGAGCATGGGTTCATGACCCCTGCCCATAGATTTCTCTGGAGGCTGCTGCACTACTACAAGATTGAGTTGTAGCATCTCAACCCCATTGGGATCCAGCACATGGCAACGTTCATTACCATGTGAGAGGGATTCCTGGTGATCAGCCCCCACTTCGACCTATGGAGGTAACTCTTTGCCATCATCCTCTAGAAGAAGAGGGAGAAGAGCGGCAAGCAGGAGCAGCATATGCCGATGGGGTGCACCGGCATCCAACTTCGAAACAACCAGGTCAGCGAGTACCTGCCAATGCGGCTGTCGATGTCCAACAAGGGTGGCATTTGTAGTGGTTCTACCTCAAGAACAACGCCGCCGCTCTTCTGCCAGAGTTCACCGGATGCCTGATCGAAGAGGCCTTAGAGTCATGGAGGAAGTGGGGCATTCCAGAGAAGGACAAGAAGATCTAGGACCACATCACCACCATCCACATCCTGAAGGAGAGCGGCCTAAAGGGGTCTAGCATCATCGGGGCCTACCACACAAGGAGGGTGGCGTCATTGATGATGCGCGCGCTCCCACTGTATGCAATGGCGCACAAGGCGTCATTCGATGGAACGACGCTTGCTGAGGAAGCGCTACCCTACTCTGAGGTCGCGCAATGCATTAAGGAGGCAATGGAGCCTTTGTAAGATGATGCGGGCGCCCCCCTTGATTTTGTCTATCCTGTGCCGACACATCCTCTGATGCATATGGAACCAGGCCATGTCATCTTCGTAAGTTTCCCCTCCTTATACCTCCTCTTCAATTGATTTCCTGACCTCTTAATACTAACTTTGAGAGGGATAGGGCCAGCCAAGGGACCTCATCTTCACGGATCACCTAGCGCCGTTGCCGAGGGATTCATCCATGAGGGCACCGAATCGTGCTGAGGGCGAGCAGCGGAGGAAGATGAAGGAGGACAAGAGGAAGAAGAAGTAGCAAAAACTACAGGCGTAGGAGCGAGGGGAGGACACCGACAGCGATGATGATGATGATGATGATGATGATGATGGAGATGATGACAAGGTAGTCGATGGCATCAAGTGGGATGACCTAGAGAACAAGGATGTGCTGACTGGTATTGGTTCATCCTTGTAGGACTCAGGACCCTTCCTGTTTTACGGAGGGGAGGGCACGTTCGGGGAGCTGGTGCAGCCGGCCATACCGTCGACCTACCCTAGGAGCCAATAGGGGCGGGCGGCTCTACCGCTATGCCCAAGGTGCCAGTGGAGGCTGGTGGCCCCCAAGATCCAAGGGGAGCGAGCCCCTTTGCTCAGGAGCAAGGGGTGGGCTCAAAATAGCCTTGCCTTAATGAGGCAGAACAAAGGTCAGGGGGTTCACCCCCAAACATATCTATCGCTCGATGGCGCCGAGGTGAATCATCAACTCCTCTGTTTTTTTGCTATTTTGGTCATATTTCATCATGACTTATGCTTTTTGTCTCTTGCAGCATTAGGAGGCAGCGTAATCCTTTGGCGTTGGCGCCAAAGAAGAGCGTCGCCCTTCAAGCAAGGTGGCAGTCGTTGGCTAGCGTCGCGCCTATTTTGGGCGAGAGTGACGCCAACCGGTCAGGCGCCACCCATGGTGGTGCCCGTGCTCTCGGTGGGATGGGTGGACATGGGGGCTCAAGGGATGCCTTCAGAGGTCATGGAACAGCCGGCGATGGCGGTGATACTGCTGCTGATGATGGGGCAGATAGGGCTACCAACCGCGCTCACGACGCCGATCATGGTGGGTACGATGCAGCCGGTTAGGACCCTATCGACGCAGGCGGCAGCGGCGGTGGCTGTGATAGGCAGGTCATAGCCGAGCGCTATCATGGTGGCGCTTGATGAATTAGCGTGATCCGTGCCACTAGTGGCCCAGGTGATGGCGTCTAGCATGGGCCAGATGGAGGGGGATGCGGTTGAGGGGTCCCCGAAGGTTGTGGCATAGGGAGAGGAGTCAGCATCTGTACTGCTGACCCCTTCTATCGTGGGAGGGAGTGTCTTGGTGGGGACATCACAACGAGAAGGGTTGGTGGCGATCAGAGCCGACGGGGAGCCATCCCTAGCCCTAACATCAATGGACAGCGACTCGGCTACGTGGGGTGAGCCCCTACTCTAGTGGGTGAGTCTAGAGGATCTAATGTCGACACTCTTCACTCTCGATGATGCCTCATAGTGCATGGAGTGGGATAGCCTTGACGTGGTGGTCGCATCTGTGCTTGAAGCCCTGGACCACGCCTGAGGTGCCTTGCGCAATGTTGTCGTTCCCTCCAGTCGGGTATTTGCTTTCACCCTGCTTCTTGCCCTTTTCTTTCTTTATATATTTTTTGTATTCTGGCCATCGTCTCCTTTCAGTCCCTTATCGCTCATAGCTGGGGGAAGTCTCGGTTCCTTTGTGAGCAGAAGGAAACCTAGGATTGCATCATCAAGGAGGCGTGGCTACATGGGGAGGTGACCGCTCAGCTTATTGCCACCCAGTAGAGGGTGGTTGAGCTGACTCCCCTCGCCGAGAAGGTGGACAGTCTTCGGTCGCGGGTGGCCGAGGCCCATTGGCATGCTAACGAGGCCAAGAGGGCGTTCGAGGCCCTATCGACGAGATCATGGGGGGACGATGAGGAGGCCACCAAGGTCAGAAAGGAGCAGGACGAGCTGCTTTAGAAGGACGTCGAGACCCACCAGCGGATCATCGACCTTTTGGCCGAGGTTGAGAAGGAAAGAGAGCTGAAGCTGGGGGCCAAGGAGAAGCTCGTAGCCCTAGAGAAGAGGGCGAGTTTGGATGCCACGGCGGTCGCCCGGCTGCGCAAGGAGCGAGATGAGCTGCTCCAAACCACAGAGAGACTCTGCTCAGAGCATGGCGTGGCTCACGAGGAGCGTGGCTAGGTGCTCTGAGAGCGTGACCAGGCCTACCAAGAGCGCGACGACACATAATAGAAGGTCGGCTACCTCCAGGTCGAGCTCAAAAACGTGATGACCTAGAAGCCGGAGGCCAAGAGCATCTCTACCGGACTAGCCATGGACCTCGTTGAGGCGAGAAGGCATCTTCAGGCAAAAAACGATGAGCTCGGTATCCTGAGCACCACTCTTGGAGTAGTCTGCGACGACCTTGAGGTGGTGTGGTTAGAGGGGACTAGCTCGCTCATGGCCCATGCCATCAAGATCATGGCTTGGGTGCGCCAACTCGAGAGGAATGCCCTTCGCACCAAGGTTAATCAATCCTTCACGATTGCTCGTTCTCATTATGAGGACATCATCGACCTAGAGGCGATTAGCCATGGCTTCGTGCCTAGCTATGAAGCCCATGAGCTAGAGGAGATGGAGATGATGGTGGCTCCCCTTTCATAGGACTTGGCGGACATAATAGAGAGCATAGTTCTCCCCCGGAGGGGTTAGTTAGCCAGATAGGTCAGGCAATCATTCATGTAACAAGCAGATAAGCTCTGACCCCTCTATACTATCCGAACAAACTTATCATTTTGTTTCATTTGATTGAATTTGTTTTTCCTCCCTTTTTATGTGTGAAAAGGGGTTCATGTGTTCTGACCCTTCCATTTGTTAAGACCATAGGGCTCAAGGTGTAGGAGAGAAACTCTTATCACGCTGGTAAGCAAGAGTGTCGTAGCCGTTGGGGCATAGGTTTCTTGTAGTTCGACCAGCCTTGCTCAGTCGTTCATTTCCACGAACCTAGCCACTAGGTTGAACATGAGGAAGAGGTTAGGCTCGGTGACTATTTCAGAAAGGGTGTATGTATACCCTTATCAGCCCTCGAGTGAGACCCGACCCCTTGCCGTTGCTATGGTCGGGTGTCACTAAAGATCGAGGAGAGGATAGCAAAACTAGTAGGAGAAAAGCATCTCTTGTTTTCATGCATACCCCCTCCCTAGGATCTGAGCCATTATTCTATGACCGTGCGTTTGGTCTCCTTGCAAGTCTAACTTTCCTCAAGCCCCCATGCGTAGTAGGGGTCCGGTTGAGGGTCAGCCCATCTTTGTGATTGTCGCCCCATTCATGGTTTCCACAACCGAAGGGGTTGAGCTAACATTACTTGCCTCGATGGCTCGAGTGACGTGCTTGGTGAGCTCGCTATCGGGCATGTTCGAGTGGAATTTGGGTCTGTCATTTGTGATGGGGTTGGCATAGCCCTCATGTGGCATTCCACTACTCCTTAACCCGCCTCCCGATAGATGCTTGAGCTGTTCTAGAGGGCGACTCAGGTGGACCAATGGCCTCCCTTCAATGGGGATTCTATGGGCTTGGCTTGAGGTTAGGATCAAACGAGATTCTTGAGATCACCTAGTCCACTTCCAAGCGGGTCGGGCAAAGGCCGCTGGGGCTCATCTGCATTTTCCCCCTAGCTCTATTCGATGTGAGGTGGCCTCAAGCCCTTTGTGGGCTGGCCTTTGAACCCCGGTTAGGTGGATTCCTAAGTTCAGGTCGGGTGGCCTGAGCTCCATGGGGGTCGGTAGGGGTCGGCCAGATTTCATGTGTCACCCCATCCTTGATTTTTGCAACTGAAGGGGCTAAGCTAACGACACTTTCCTCGATGGCTCGAGTGTCGTGCTCGGTGAGCTCACTAACAGGCATGTCCGAGTGGAATCTGGGTCCGTCATTCACAGACGGGGTTGGCATAGCCCTCATGTGGCATTCCACTACTCCTTAACTCGCCTCCCGATAGATACCCAAGCCATTCGATTAGCTTGGGTGGCCCACATGCCTCTCCTCGATAGTGATTCTGTGGGCTTGGCTAGAGGTTAGGATCAAACAAGAAAGGTTTAGATGTCCCTATCCACTTCTAAGCAAGGTTGGGCAAGGCTGCTAGGGCTCATCTAAGTTTTTCTCCCCAGGCTCTATTTGACACAAGGCAGCCTTAAGCCCTTAGTGAGCCGGCCTTCAAACCTTAGTCGGTTGCCGCTCATGTCGAGTGAGACGACTACCATTTTGTGACATGACACGAAGCGTTGTGCTGCAATAATTGCATATGCAATGCTTGGATGTATGAGATGAATGTATGAATGAATGAATGTATGAATTAATGAATGTATGAATGAATGTATGACTGCATGCATGCAAATGGATGAATGAATGCTCATGTACTGGAAAAGTAAAGTGGGGGTTGGTAAAGTTACCTCGTTGGCTCGAGTGATGGGTTCGGGGAGCTTTTACCAGATATGTCTGTGTGGGGTCTGGGTCCATCATCTGTGACAAAGCTGGCATAACCTACATGTGGCATCTGCTCCCTACCCATCTCTCGGTCGTGACCCAAGCCCTTCAATTGGCTCAGGCGACCTACCGGCCTCTCGTCGATGGAGATTCCACCGGTGGGTCCCTCCAAATCCTTTTAGGGAAGGCAGAGGCTAAAGCTCGGGGCACGGGGACAAAAACTCTGATCAGGCTGGTGAGCAGAAATGCCATAGTCACTGGAGCGTAGGTTTCTAGCAGTCCAACTAGTTTTACTCAGAGTGTGTTTTCGCAAACCTTGCCTCTAGGTTTTAGCGTGAGAAAGGGGTCGAGCATCAAGAATGTCTACCAAATAGACACTCTTGCCAGCCCTCGAGTGAGACCCGACCCCTTACCGTTGCTAGGGTCAGGGGCCCGATAGCAAAATTAATGCACATAAAGTAAGGGTGGCCCATCTCTCGGCAGCGGCCCGAATCGTTCGATCGATTTGGGTGGCCTGCTAACACAGGACTTACCTCGATGGCATGAATGATGGGTTCAGGGAGCTCTTATCGGATATGTTCGAGCGGAATCTAGGCCCGTCGTCCGTGATGGGGTTGGCATAACCCACATGGGGCATCCTGCTGCTCCCTTCCCATCCCTCGGCAGCGGCTAAGCCATCTGGTCACATGTATTGCCCTGTTGGGATAGGACATACCTACGGAGATAGAGGATGAGAACACTCATGCAAGAATTTAGTTAGGCAGCTAAGCCAGGCGATGAACTCGTAATAAATGGACAAGCTCTTAGATTTTGTTATGGCCAAACAGTTTTTAGCCCTTCTCCCCCTTTCATATAAAAACGTTGGTGCGCTCTGACCCTTTTCATCGTTAAGGCCGTAAAGCTCGGGATGCGGGTGAACAAATTTTGATCACACTGGTGAGCAAAGACGTCGTAGCCACCAAGGCATAGGTTTCTCGTAGTCTAACCAGGTTTACTCAGAGTTTGTTTCTATATCCCTAGCTTCTAGGTCTCAGCGTGAGAGGGGTCAGGCATGGAGAATATTCACTAGGAGGATAGACTCTTAAACGGGTACTGACTCTTTCCGTGGCTAAGGCCAAAAAGCCCAAGGTGCGGAAAAAAAATCTGATCACGCTGGTGAGAAAAGGCGCCGTAGCCGCCGAGGCATAGGTTTCTCACAGTCTGACCAGTTTTACTCAGTGTTTGTTTCCGAAAACTTTGCTTTTGGGTCTTAACTGTGAGAAAGGGTTGGACGTAGAGACTTTCTATCAGATAGATACGCTCTTATGAGCCCTCGAGTGAGGCCCGACCCCTCGCCGTTGCTAGGTCGGGTGTCACTAAAGGTTGGGGAAATTGATAGCAAACTGATAAGAGAAAGTGTGCGTTTATTAAGGGTAAAAGCGATGTAGCTACTCGATGTTCTAGGCATTGGCGAAGACCTCACCGTTGATGGTCTTGAGCTTGTAGGCGCCTGGCTAGAGCACCTCCATGATGATGTACGGTCCCTCCCACGATGGAGAGAGCTTATGGTGGTCCTTGCTACTCTGGACGAGGTGGAGGACTAGGTCTCCGACGTTGAAGGTCCAACCCTGCACTCGATGGCTATGGTACCATTGCAACGCCTACTGGTACTTGGCCGAGCGGAGGAGGGCAACATCGCATGCTTCAACTAGCTGGTCCATGGCATCCTCGAGGGATGCCTCAACTCCCTATTCATCATACACCTTGACCCTTGGCGCTTCATAGTCAAGGTCGGTCGTGAGGACAGCCTCAGAACCGTAGACCATGAAGAATGGTGTGTAGTTGGTGGCTCTAGAGCACTGTGGGAAGATCAGCGACCCATCATCCACCAAAATTATTCAATCAGTTGAAGATCCTAGGCTTGAGGCCCTATAGGACCATGCTGTTTGCACGCTCAACCTACCCGTTCTTGCAGGGTGCGCTACGGTGGCCCAGTCGACGCGGATGTGATATCCATCATAGAATTGGAGGAAATTCTTCCCGGTGAACTACGTGCCATTGTCCATGATAATGGAGTTTGGTACTCCAAAGTGATGGATGATATCAAGGAAGAACAGCACGGCTTGCTCGGACTTGATCACGGAGATCGGTCGGGCCTCTATCCACTTTGTAAGCTTGTCTACGGTGACAAGCAAGTGGGTATAGCCCTTGGACTCTCTTTTGAGAGGTCTGACCAGATCGAGCCCCTAGACCATGAATGGACATGTGATGGGGATCGTCTAGAGTGCTTGGGCCAGCAAGTGAGTCTACTGAGTATAGTACTGACACCCATCGTAGGTGCACATAATTTGTTCGGTGTTGGCTACTGTGGTCGGTCAGTAGAAGCCTTGTCGGAATGCATTTTTGATGAGGGTTCTCAGCATGGCATGGTGTCCGCAGACCCCACCGTGGATGTCGCTCAATAGCCACCTCCCCTGTTCGATAGGGATGTAGCGCTGCAGGATCCTAGCGTGGCTCCGTTTGTAGAGTTCGCCCTCAACAAGGATGAAAGACTTGGCATGACACGTGAGCCACTGAGCCTCCATCTTGTCCATCGGCAGCACCTATCGGAGAAGGTAGTAGAGGTAAGGCATCCTCCAGTCACCCAGAGGGTTGGGCTCTATCGTTGAATCCTCGTCAAGCTCCATGACTTCAAGGTCGGATGGAGCCGACGGCTGGTTAGCCCCCAAGCCTAGGGCAGGTGACCCATCACTAGCTTGTTCTGGCTCCTCATAGCAGACCGAGGGTTTGTGCTGATCATTGGTGAAGACGCCTGTTAGCACTGGCTCTCGGCTAGACACCGCTTTCTCTAGCATGTCGGTCACCTCGTTGAGATGCCTCGGGATGTGATTGAGCTCAAGGCCATCGAACTTGTCCTCTAGCTGGCGGACTTCTTGGTAGTATGCAGCCATCTTGGTGTTGTGGCAGCTTGATTCCTTCATGACTTGGTCAATGACCAGCTAGGAGTCACCTCGGACGTCGAGGCGTCGGATACTTAGCTCGATGGTGATGCGTAGGTCATTAATGAGCGCCTCATATTTAGCCACATGTTGGAGGAGGGGAAATGGATGCGAACCATGTACCTCATGTGTACCCCAAGGGGCAAAACAAAGACCAGCCCTATGCCGGCACCTTTCTTCATCAGCGATATGTCAAAGTACATCGTCCAGTACTCTTGGTTGATGACCGCTGGTGGCATTTGGACCTTAGTCCACTCTGCAATGAAATCAGCCAACACTTGGGATTTGATGGCCATCCAGGAGGCATACAAAATGCCTTGACCCATTAGCTCAAGCGCCCACTTCGCGATTCTCCCCATGTCATCCCGGTTTTGGACGACCTCGCCGAGGAGGAAGGACGTCACGACCGTCACCGGATGTGACTCGAAGTAGTGACGTAGCTTTCTCTTAGCGATGAGGATAGTGTATAGAAGCTTCTGGATTTGGGGGTAGCGGGTCTTGGAATCAGATAAGACCTCGCTAACAAAGTACACGGGGCACTGTACTTTGAGGGCGTGTCCCTCTTCTTCTCACTCCACCACTAGGGCGGTGCTAACCACTTACATGGTGGCCGCAATATAGAGTAGAAGTGGTTCTTCATCGGTTGAAGGAACCAGGATCGAGGCCTCTGTCAGGAGTTGTTTGACCATGTCAAGCACCTCCTGGGCCTCGAGCGTCCATTCAAAATGGTCGGCCTTCTTCAGAAGCTGATAGAGGGGGAGACCTCATTTGTCGAGGCGTGAGATGAAGTGGGTGAGCACGATAAGGCACCCTATAACTCGTTGTACCCCCTTCACATTCTGAATCGGGCCCGTCCTTGTGACGACTAAGATCTTCTTCGGGTTGGCTTCGATGCAATGCTTGGAAACAATGAAACCAAGCAGCATACCTCTCGGGACCCTAAAAACGCACTTCTCAGGATTGAGCTTAATGCTGTTTGCTCAGAGTTTTCTCAAGGTCTGCTCAAGGTCAGCTATGACCTTGTCGGCCCATTTGGACTTGACCATGATGCCGTCTACATAGGCCACAATGGTTCACCCAATGAGGTCTCCAAAACACTTGAGCATACAATGCTGGTATGTAGCCCCTGCGTTCTTCAGACCGAATGGCATTGTGATCCAAATGGGATGATGAAAGACGTCATGAGTTGGTCAGACTCTTTCATCATGATTTGATGGTACTCGGAGTATGCATCAATGAAGCAAAGGGTTTCACACCCTAAGGTACAGTCGACTACTTGGTCTATGCATGGCAAAGGAAACGGATCCTTTGGACACGGTTCATTGAGACCCGTGTAGTCAATACACATTCTCCATTTCTCGCTCTTTTTCGCACAAGGATGGGATTGGCTAACCACTCTGGTGGTATACTTCCCTGATGAACCCTACTGCCAACAACTTCATGATCTCCTCACCAATGGCCCTACGTTTCCCTTTGTTGAAGCGACGCAGGCGCTGCTTCACTGGCTTGAAGCCTGGCCTGATTTTCATGGCATGCTCGGCGACTTCTCTTGGAATGCCCGACATGTCTGAGGGTTTCCACGCAAAGATGTCTCTATTGGCGCGGAGGAAGCCTACAAGCGTGCTTTCTTATTCGAAGGAAAGCATGGTGCCAATGCGCACTACTTTGTCCTTGGAGCCATTGGGGTTTATGAGGACCTCCTTGGTGGCCTCCACCGGCTTGAAAGACCCGACTGATCACTTGGGGTCAGGCGCTTCTTTAGCGACCTCCTTCCTAATGGTCGTAAGCTCCTTGGAGGCGATGATTGCCGCAGCATGTTTTCAGCACTCGACCTCGCACTCGTAGGTGTGCTAGAAGGAGGTGCCGATGGTGATGACCTCGCCTAGGCCTAGCATCTTCATCTTCAGGTAGGTGTAGTTGGGGATAGCCATAAACTTTGTGTAGCATGGACATCCTAGGATGGCATGGTTGGTTCCATGGAACCCAACCACCTCGAAGGTGAGGGTCTTTGTCCTATAATTGGATGGATCCCCGAAGGTGATGGGCAGATTGATCTACCCAAGTGGCATGGCCTGCTTTTTAGGCACGATGCTGTGGAAAGGCACTCTGGTTGGTTGGATGCGGGATCGGCTGATGCCCATGGCGTCGAGCATCTCGGCGTACATGATGTTGAGGCCATTGTCTCCGTCCATCAGTACCTTAGAGAGCCACTTTGTGCCGATGATCAGGTCAACCACGAGCGGATACCTTCTTGGTTGTGGGACGCTCTCTGGGTGGTCGGTCTGATCAAAGGTTATGGCAGACTCTAACCACAAAAGGAAGGTAGGCTCAGCCGTATAGACCTCACGGCACGCGAGCTTCTAGCGACGCTTGGAGTCATAGGCCACCGACCCTTCGAAGATCATGAGGCAGAAATTTGGTGTTGAAAAGCCATCGTTCATCCCCTCGACATCGTCCACGGTTGGCTTGGGGTCTTCCTATGCTCCCCCTGTTGAAACCTCCGGACAAGAACCGCTTCATGAGGCCACAGTCCTTGTACAGATGCTTGATGGGGAAAGAATGGTTCAGGCATTGCCCTTCGAGCAGCTTCTCAAAGTGGTCTGGAGTACCCTCCATGGGCTTCTAGCCCCCCTTGCGGTCGGCAGCGGCCATGAGCGAGCCCTCATGTCGCTGCTTGTTCTTCTTGATAGGACAGTTGGAGGCGCCTTCATCAGCGTCCTCGTCCTGCTTCGCCTTGCCTTTTAGGCAGTCGAAGAACGCTCCGACCGCCTCCTCACCCGAGGTGTGGCTAGTGGCGATGTCGAGGAGCTCCTTGGTGGTTCGTGGGCCCATATGTCCTAGCTTGTGAACTAGGGACTCATAGGTGGTCCTAGACAAGAAAGCTCCTATAACGTCGACGTCGACGACGTTAGGCAACTCGTTGCACTATCAGGAGAAGCATCGGATGTACCCACAAAGCATTTCTCCGACCTTCTGTCCATAGTTCTTGAGATCCTATGGGTTTCTAGGGCATTTGTACGTGCCCTAGAAGTTCCCCATGAAGATTTCTTTTAGGTCCACTCAACTTTGGATTCTATTGGGTAGAAGGTGTTCCAACCATGTTCGTGCCGACCAGGAACAATGGAAGGTTGTGGATAATAAAATCATCATTATCCACTGCACCGGCTTGGTAGGCAAGCCAATAATCCTCGAGCTATAGTCCAAGGTTCATTTCCCCAAAGTATTTTGGGATGTTGGTTGGTGGTTGGTACCTTGCCAGGAAGGTGGCGTTGAGGATGTGTCGTCCGAAGGCCTAAGGCCCCGGTAGGCTGAGGCTCAGGCTTCGGTCCTCGCCGCTGTCATAGCGTCTGCCACGACAAGGGTGATAGCCACAGCTAGCTCCCTCTCTTGTATCGTCATGGGTACATCTGCGGGCATCGATGGTGTCGCATGCATCATGGTTGCGGCCGACACGCTCATGCACCAGGACCACGGTGCGCTGCCTATCGCCTTGTGGCGCCTGGTGGACTAACGCATCCTTGTTAGGTTGCACTGAGGGCGTGCGCTGGCTGGCGTCGAGCTCATGTCGTCGAGACAGCCAGCTCTCTGTAACACCCCTCGTGTTTAGCTTCCACATTTGCACTACATTTCATGAACATGAGCATCATGCATCCCTTCGTGAACTTATAGCACATGAAACATAATTTCGAAACATTGCAACATGTTGTATATTTCATGTGTGTTGTTCTTTTATGAAATGTAAAGTGTGCAACACTTAAGTGCAACATGTGCCACTCACTTAGTGAAACAAGGTTAGTTAATACTATGCAACGAGATCATGAAACGTGTGAAACATGACTATGAAACATTTGTAACATTTCTTGTGTTTTTCATTGTTTCAGTACATACCTTGATTGATTCTTGTGTGACCAATGCATGGTGTGGCTAGAAATGCTTGTAAGTAACTTAGTTACACATAAAATGTCTTTTGGAACATTGTTCATGTTGGTCACTTTGACTAATTAGGTTTCCAAAGTCATGGTTGACCAAATTTGACCCCTAAACCCTTTTATTTGACTGTTTAAAAAGTGTGGTTTAGGATGTTTGCATGTCAGAGCAACCTAAAGCAAAGATGTAGAGAATTATGTAAGGAACAAAAGTTATTTTATGGCCATCTCATGAAAATGTGCACAACATGTTCAATTTGGACCCACAAGCCAGAAATCAGGGTCGATTCTTCACTTAAGAATTTTTCTAAGTATTGATTGCAATTACAATTTGAAGGAGCTGACTTTGGCTCGATTTTACTCTATATCCATTGGGAATTAGTCCTTGGCACTTAAATAGAAATTGAAGATGGAAGTATGGGCTACAACTTTTATGTTCATTGTTTCCTCTAAAATGTCACGGTTTAGGAGTTAATCGGTGTCAATGTTCGCCTGTCAGTCGGACTCGATGAACTCTGAATCGCGTTTTCAGAAAACCTTCAGTGATCATGGCCGACCAGTTCAGAAAGGTGACGACGCGTGTGTGCCACGCGTCGCCGCTCGCCTGAGCATGCTGGCCACGCGCTGTGGACGCCCTAGCACGGCCAGCCGTGTCTTGAGCACCCCGCGTGCCTACCCGACGCACTCAACCGCTCTAGTTCGCCTTTCTTCGCCTCCACCACGCGTTGCGCCAAGCAAGCAACCATCCACCATTGCCAGCCGCACCTTTGCCTTCGCCTAGCTTCCACGCTGTTGCAAAAACGCGTTGCCCCGTTCACCTAGAGCTTCGCCGTGATTCCCTTTACCATCTCCACCTCACCGTCGAGTCGATTGTGCCTCAGTAAGGGCGTATTCGCCGTTTTCCCCCACCGCAGCCATGGCAGGACCTCGCCGGCGTTGTTGCTCCACGTGGACAACTGCCACCGTGACCCTCCCATCCCCTCCTCTGCCTTACGCTAGATCCTAGGTGCACTGCTGATGCTCGTAGCGCCTTCCGTTCTGGACGTAGCGCCGTAGCCTCGCCGGAGCCGGCCGTGCCGTGGCCGAGCGCCGCCGTGGCCATCACCACCCCTGCTAGCGGCATCAGTAGCTGCAATAGAAGGTTCCCCTAGGTCCACTTAGGTGAGGCGAACATGTTGGCACCTTTGCCTTCGCCGGAGAAGCCACCGGCGGCGAACTGCGCCACCGGCCGTTCCTTCTCCCCTGCCCTGTCTCGCTGACGCGCGGGTCCCTCTTGTCAGCGCTGCGGCTGAAGCGGGAGCCTAGCGTGGGCCACACTGTTGTCTAGGCCGCGCCAGCGCGTGTTCTTGGGCCGCCATTTCCTCGGGCCGGCCCAACATCAGTGAAATGGTTTCCTTAATTGTTTTGTTTAACTGTTTTTCACAGTTTGATGTATAGATTCAAAAATATGTAACTCAAGTTTGGTAGATCCAAAGGATATGGTTCCAATTTTGTGAAGTTCCTAGTCATGTCTAGTATTTAAAAAAAATATTATATGAGCACATGTTTTAGAAATTTTTGATGAATTAAATAGGACTTTGAAATGTGTTTTTGGATACATGCAAACTTGTTTGAATTTTATCTTGAGTTTCTGTGATCCAAAAATTGTGAAATTTTGTGGGTAGGCTAGTATTGCTTAGTAGAAGCTCTGGTTAAAATTTGAGAGACATTGCATGTGTAGTTTTTGAGTTATAGATTTTTCCTTTTATCATTGGTAGATACTTGTGTGAATTTTTGTAAATTATCTATGAATCCTATGGCCATGAAACTTGGTAGGTAGTATCTTGGTACCTTATAGATGCTAGGAAAAATATGAAATCTGTTGCTTGACACTTTTCACTATGGTTTCCTAATTATGCCATTTTAAGTCATTCTGCCTTACCATTTTTGTGTAGGTTGTTATACTTACTCAAATGGTGTGAAATTTTTATGATAGTCTACTTAGAGCATGTAGTGTCTACTATAATTTTTGTAGAATTAATGGTGTAGTTTTCATATATGTTTACTATTTCCACTAATTAATTAAATAAATTAAGAAAGGTATTAAAAGAAATGTTTTGGGGATGAACACCCTACTTTCTGGTGTGCTTGTGATATGTGTGATATGTCAGTAAAGTTGGTTTTGTCCAATTAAGTGTTTATATCATAAGTTAATAATTATTTGTTGCATCATGTCCCTCTAGATAGATCTGGGGACTTTGGAAAGTTCCCCATGATAATTTGATTTTATGTGATTGTGATGAATACAAAAGCTGTAGATAACTTATGTATCTAGCTCCTGTCAAAATTTGAGGGCATTTGGCCCAGTAGTTTAGAAACTACAGCTGTTTAAAGTTAGGTTCCAGTCTTTGCTTGTTCTCTGCCTTGTGAGGACAGAGTTCTATTGATTTATGAGTTCGACCTGGTAAAGGTTAGAATCATGCTTTGAGGTCTGAAAATGTTTTGTAGACAATTTTATAAGCTTTCCAGGTTGTCTTGTTGCATATCAATTGGATTTATAAATCTCCAGTTATGGCTAGTTTACTGTACCGATATATAGTCTCCATTTGGTTGTAATACAAATGCTTGAGTGTATGCTTGTGCAATGTTCTCATTGATTGTTTTAGGGGTTAGCCTAACTTGAGAATATGCTTAGGTGCAGGTGCTAGGTCATTAATGGAAGATGAGCAATTATACCTTAGGTTATATAAACGTGGTAAGTGAAAGTGATTTGAATAGGGCTTAAGTTGGAATATGCAAACTACAGCGAACATGTGCATTCCCCGAGCATCCCCGACATTCATACATGTGCATCTATGATATTTATCTTGCGCATTCATGCAATAGGTGTGCCAGAGGGAGTGACGTTGCTGGAGTTTGAGGGAGCCAACCAGGAGGAGGAACCCGAGGTGCAGGAAGCCGATGAAGCAGTCGCCGCGGAGGAATTGCCCGAGTGCCCTAACCACCAGCCTTCCTCGTTCCTGAAAGGCAAGCCCCGGAGCATATTAAGCCTCCTATGTTTTTACAAATACATTGAGTATCTTTTATTGTTGATGATGCATTAAGTATAGGAATTGGTTGAAACCAATTGCTGCATTATATATCCTTCCTTGTCCAGATGTCGCTCTGGAATCCTATTTAAGTTCAGGAATGGGTTAAATGCTTAGCCATGCTTAGTGCGGTAGAAGTCAGGTGATTTCCTGTCACCTGTGAGCTTTAGGATGAGGTGGATCACGGTTGGCTATATTTGCTATCGTGGAAAAGAACCATGTGAATAATGAATTAAGACCGGGCGGGGTCTTGTGTAGGTTTTGAACATAGTGACTCCGTCTGAGTTGTTTAAGGACCGATACGCTGTATGTCCTCATGTCATGTTGAACGCAGCCTAACACTTAGCTGGCCGAATAAGTCGTTCCGACCGTGAAGCCTAGTAGCTCGATTCAGGCCAGGAACGCGAGCAGTGGCAGCACTCTGGAGGTAGTAAGGATGTGCAGAGAGCCATTGGCATAAGTCCAAGGCGGGTTAGAGTCCCGAACAACCTTGGCAGAGTGGTTCTATGAGAATGCCGATCTGTTCGGACCCGTGACTCCTGAATTGTACCAAAGGTGACTTGTTGCGACCTTGACGGGGGAAGCAGGGTTTGTGTTTAGGAATACCCCTCCAGCTGGATAGGAATTGATTCGAATCGCCGTCTCTCCCGGATAGTGAGAACTTGACTGAGCAGCGGCAACGTAGATTCAATTAACTTAACAATATGGTTAAATGGATGATGATAAGGTTGCCACAATGAATACCTAATATGGTTATTAATGTTTGCACCCTAATAAAATGATTGCTTAGTACAGGTGCTAATATAGATGACAGGTTAATGGCTAAAAAGTTACTGCTAGTTCAGGTTAAGAGTTGATCATTATTACTTATGCTTTTCTGCAAAAAGAAAGTGTCAGCCAGCTCCACTACATTAAGCTATGCATAATCTTTGGTGTCATTTGTTTGGTTTTCGACGGGTAAGTCTAGCTAAGTACATTCCCATACTCAGGGTTTATTCCCTCTTATTGCAGATGACCTCCTATATCAGGGATTCTGCAAGTATTGTCTCCACCCGGCGGGTGATGAGGACTAGATCATGGGCATGATCTCCTTTCTCTTATCTGAATGCTTTTGCGGTCCGTGATCAGCAAACCAGTATGTGTATTTGAACTCGGTGTGTGAGTAAAACTATTTGCTTCCGCATGTTTACAAGACTTGTTTTGTAATAACAATGACTCTGTGATGATGTAACCTATTTGCGAACGTATGCGAAATGTTGTAACGTACGATATGTTATGTTGAATTACTGTGATCTTGGTTGCATGCAAGTTGGTTTGAAATCCTTCAAGATTTCAGTTGACTACCGGGTTTATATGGGCTCAAGTTCGAGAATTTGATCGTTTCGGCGATTGTTTTTGTACTTGTGCTCTTATAAATTGGTCAGTTCTGTGACAGCTGGTATCAGAGCTAGATTCAACATTAAACATGTCTTACGGCTATTTAAAACAAAAAGCTTTTGTTGTTAAAATGGTTTTCAAAACTTATATTTATATATAAGTGTTCAAAAATCAAAATTTTTATGGTATACTAGTGATCACATCCCTTATAGCCCACTTAAGGACTTCTAGGTGGCTTATATATAATTACTAACTAGGGGAATTGATTGTTTCTATTTTGTCGTCCATGCGGCGTGATATTGCATGGGTGCCATTCGTTGAATGGTAATGTATGGATCAATTGCCTCTACGCTAAGGTAAGTGTGAGTTGAGAGAGCATGACCGTCCAACCGTCGGTCTAGGGGAGAGCTAGTTGTGGTTACTGGAGTATTTACATGTTGCATACATGTATATATGAAAGTACTTAATTGTGGGTACATTTGTCGGGTAGTTTGGATGCCGAAGTATATATATCGGGGGATGTATATATGGAAAGTATCTTAGTACTGTTTGTGTAATTAGCATTATATCTTGTTGGGTTGGGCTGCAATGAAGTTTTTCTGTAGGTACGCTAACAACGCACCATGTAGATCGACTAGTTACCGCTAATTGAGAGAACGTATGTATGCCACCGTATATTCCGCTAAAGCTTAAATTTTCTTAGGTTTGTGAGGACGTACGGAACGAGCATGCATCATATTCACTCATGACATTCATATTGCATTACTCCCTCCCTTATAATTGCTTATCCCAAGTATAAAGTGAAATCTCTCGGCAAGAAGTTAGAAGGAGAGGAATACCCAGAAGAAGTCCAAGGTGTCTCCAATGTGGACAGTAATCACTTCGACGAGTGGTTCGTTAGCAAGTCTCACGAATTAAGCTTTTGCAGTCATACTGGTAATATATTTTAATTCGCTCCCTTCGGGATGCGTAACGTTGGTGAAGTTTAAAACTTGTCATGTTGGAATGCACTGCGTATGGTGCTAGTAATCTACTTGATGATGTGGTGATTGGAGAATGAATTATTGCCTCTGTTTATTGTATGAAGTTTTCATTCTCGTCAGTAAATACAGTTTGGCATGATTATGTTGTTCCTCTCCAATGTGCTGACATCATCAATAATTACTGGTTGCGCATTGTGCAGATGCCTTGTACTCGTTCCACCGGTGCGAGTGATGATGATGATCTTCCGCCACCACCACCCACACCCACGGAACTTATAGCAATGCTTGCGGAAGGACAGCACACTATGGCCGAGGCCCTCCGTACGATTGTGAATCGTGATGGCCGTGGTCCACGACAAGGACCGGATCCAAATCAATACAGTGATTTCAAGGATTTCCTTGACACGAAACCCCCAATCTTCAAGGAGGCTGAGGAGCCTCTACAAGCTGATGAGTGGTTGAATACTCTCGAGCAGAAGTTCCGTCTGCTCCGCTTGACTGAGGTGCTAAAAACTGAGTACGCATCGCACCAACTTCATGGGCCTACTGGCATCTGGTGGAGTCATCATCGGTCCACTATGCCTGCTAATGTCCAAATCACTTGGGATCAGTTCAAGTCTGCTTTCAGGGGAAATTACATTCCTCCTGGTCTTATGGCGATCAAACATACAGAGTTCATGAAGCTGACTCAGGGAAGCAAGAGCCTGAATGAATACCTGCAAGCTTTCAACAACCTTGCAAGGTATGCTACCGAGTTTGTGGACACAGATGCCAAGAAGATTGCAAGCTTCAAGCGGGGACTTAGCCCCAAACTGATGAAGACCATGGGCAATTGCAAGTGCGCTCATTTTAATGAGTTTGTGAGTGATGCTTTATCGCAAGAGAACAACAATGCTGTATATGCGGCTTCGAAAAGTCGTAAGAGGGCCTATGAGGCGGGTGCCTCACAATCTAAGGCTCCCGTCGCACAAAGGACTCCATTCCGTCCTCCAGCATCAGCCGCCAAGTTTTGCCCACCGCAGAAGAAGAATCCCGCCAAGACGGGGTTCCGCAAGGCATTTACAGTTGCTCTTCCCAAGGGCACTACCAGTCAGGGCAGTTCCAGGGCTCCACCAAGCAACATGCCATGCTGGAACTGCAACAAGACAGGCCACTGGGCAAGGGAATGCCCTTACCCTAAGAAGAATAATTACCAGGGTGGCCGTCAAGGACATGTGAACCACACTAATATTACTGAGATCCCTTCAGGTGAGGTAGTGACTACCGGTAAGTTTCTGATTGACCAACACCCCGCAGTTGTACTATTTGATTCAGGTGCTTCGCATTCCTTCATTAGTCCATCATTTGCATCCAAGTTTATGCAGAAAACATATACTGTTGAGGGTGAGGGCTATTGTATTAGGGCTGCCAGTGGTATTATCCCAACCAAGCTGGTAGTTGGGGATGTATAATTTGTGATAGAGGGGCGAAGTTATCAGGTTGATCTGGTAGTTTTACTGGGGCTAGGTATCGATGTGATATTGGGAATGAACTAGATGAGCCATCATGGAGTGCTTATCGATACAACGACTAGGGTAGTTATGCTCAGAGATCCTGGTAATCAGGAGGGTTTTCTTGTACAGTTACCCTGAGACATCAATCTTTCTTGCACAACCAATGCGGTGCAAGCAAAGTCTCTGGCAGATATCCCTGTCATGTGTGACTTTCTGGATGTTTTCCCCGATGATTTACCTGGATTGCCCCTGGATCGAGAAGTAGAATTCAAGATAGAGTTGCTTCCTGGTACAGCTCCCATCTCTAGAAGGCCATATAGAATGCCTCCCAATGAACTAGCTGAACTTAAGACCCAATTGAATGAACTGCTAAAGAAAGGCCTTATCCGCCCTAGTTCATCTTCATGGGGGTGCCCAGCCATCTTTATGAAGAAGAAGGATCAATCTCTACGCATGTGTGTAGATTATAGACCCTTGAATGCAGTTACAATCAAGAATAAGTACCCTCTGCCACGCATAGATATATTGTTTGATCAGTTATCTAAAGCAAAAGTCTTTTCCAAGATTGATTTGAAATCTGGGTATCATCAAATCAAAATTCGGCCTGAGGATGTCCCAAAAACTGCATTCTCTACAAGATATGGTCTATATGAGTACCTGGTTATGTCTTTTGGATTGACTAATGCCCCCGCACATTTTATGTATCTGATGAATTTAGTGTTTATGCCCGAGTTGGACAAATTTGTGGTGGTACTTATAGATGACATCCTGGTCTATTCTGAGAATGAAGAAGATCATGTTGAACATTTGCGAGTGGTTCTTACTAGATTGCGAGAACACCATCTGTATGCAAAGTTCAGCAAATGTGAATTTTGGCTTCGTGAGGTACCTTTTCTTGGACACGTGTTGTCCGATGGTGGAATTAAGGTTGATCCCACCAAGGTGCAAGAAGTATTGAACTGGAAGGCTCCCATCTCGGTGCACAAGGTTCGGAGTTTTCTGGGGTTGGCTGACTATTATCATCGCTTCATCCCGGATTTCTCTAAAATAGCCAAGCCTATGACTCGATTGCTGCAAAAAGACATGAAGTTTGTCTGGACTCCTGAGTGTGATGCGGCTTTCCATAGCCTGTGAACTCTTCTAACATCGGCTCCGGTTTTGGCGCAACCGGATATCGAGAAACCTTTTGATGTGTTCTGTGATGCATCAGGTATTGGGTTAGGAGGTGTTCTTATACAAGAGGGTAGAGTCATCGCTTATACCTCTCGCCAACTTCGGAAGCATGAAGTGAATTATCCAACGCATGACTTGGAACTCGCTGCAGTTGTTCATGCTTTGAAGGCCTGGAGACATTATCTACTTGGCAATGTGTGCAACATCTACACTGATCATAAAAGTCTCAAGTACATCTTCACTCAACCAGAGTTAAATATGCGTCAGAGAAGATGGCTCGAGTTGATCAAAGATTATAACCTTCAAGTGCACTATCACCCAGGCAAGGCAAACGTCATCGCGGATGCCTTAAGCAGAAAGTCTCATTGCCACTTGTTGATTGAGAGTGATGTCCATTTGTCAAAGCTCCTTCATCCTACAGTCCTACACAACATCACTGTCAGTTGTACTCTATAGAGTCGAATTATCGAGCTACAGAAGACAGATGCAGGTGTGTTTCACATCAAGCGCAAGATGAAAGAGCAAGAAACCAAACATTTTCGAGTAGATGAGGAAGGCGTGTTATGGTTCAAGGATAGGTTGGTAGTTTCGAAGGATAGAGAGCTCAGAAACCAAATCATATCCGAAGCTCATTCCTCTAAATTATCTATTCATCCTGGTAGTAGTAAAATGTATCATGATTTAAAGCCGCGATTTTGGTGGACCAAAATGAAGAAAGAGATAGCCGCTTATGTGGCTAGGTGTGACACTTGTTGTCGGGTCAAGGCTGTGCACATGAAAGCTGGATTACTTCAGCCACTCTCTATTCCAGGTTGGAAATGGGAAGAGATAAGTATGGATTTTATAGTTGGACTCCCTACCACATAGAGGAATTTTAACTCAATTTGGGTAATTGTGGACCGACTGACCAAGTCGGCACACTTCATTCCTGTCCGCATAGACTTTCGTCCAATCGACTACGCGGAGTTGTACTTCAACCAGATAGTCCGACTTCATGGGATCCCTCATACTATTGTCTCAGATAGAGGACCACAGTTCACTGCTCGCTTTTGGGAGCACTTACACGGATTATTAGGGACTAAGCTCGTAAGAAGTTCTACCTATCATCCGCAAACCAATGGGCAAACTGAACGAGTGAATCAAATCTTAGAAGATATGTTGAGAGCGTGTGTCATCTCGGCTAAGGGCTCATGGGGAAAATGGTTACCCCTAGCTGAATTCTCGTACAATAATAGTTATCAAGAGAGCATAAAGATGGCACCGTTTGAAGCTTTGTATGGCCGGAAGTGTAGAACCCCGTTGAACTAGGTAGAAGCCGGTGAAAGGAGATATTATGGAATTGATTTCGTTCAAGAAGCTGAAGAACAAGTCCGTACTATCCAAACCCACATGGCCACAGCTCAAGCTAGGCAGAAAAGTTATGCTGATCGATGTAGAAAACCTATAGAGTTCGAAGTTGGAGACTTCGTATATCTGAAAGTCTCACCTATGAAAAGTGTCCAACGCTTTGGTGTGAAGCGAAAACTTGTGCCGAGATACGTTGGTCCATTTGAAATCATTAGACAAAGTGGTAAAGTGGCATATAAGATTCAATTACCTCCTGAGATGAGTGCTATCTTCAATGTCTTTCATGTATCTCAATTGAAGAAATGTCTTCGCGTCCCTGAAGAGAGAGTTCCATTGGGGGATATCAAGTTAAAATCTGATTTGACCTTTGAAGAAAAGCCGGTTCGAGTGATTGACACTCGTGAGCGAGTGACTCGGAGTCGGGTAGTCAAGTTCTACAAAGTCATGTAGAGCAATCAGGGTAGTGAACGCGATGCAACGTGGGAAAGGGAAGACTATTTGAGGGATGGTTATAAGGAATTCTATCAACAATGGTACGCTTTTCAAATCTTGGGACGAGATTTTTATAAGAGGGGAGGGCTGTAACACCCCTGGTGTTTAGCTTCCACATTTACACTATATTTCATGAACATGAGCATCATGCATCCCTTCGTGAACTTATAGCACATGAAACATAATTTCAAAACATTGCAACATGTTGTATATTTCATGTGTGTTGTTCTTTTATGAAATGTAAAGTGTGCAACACTTAAGTGCAACATGTGCCACTCACTTAGTGAAACAAGGTTAGTTAATACTATGCAACGAGATCATGAAACGTGTGAAACATGACTATGAAACATTTGTAATATTTCTTGTGTTTTTTATTGTTTCAGTACATACCTTGATTGATTCTTGTGTGACCAATGCATGGTGTGGCTAGAAATGCTTGTAAGTAACTTAGTTACACATAAAATGTCTTTTGGAACATTGTTCATGTTGGTCACTTTGACTAATTAGGTCTCCAAAGTCATGGTTGACCAAATTTGACCCCTGAACCCTTTTGTTTGACTGTTTAAAAAGTGTGGTTTAGGATGTTTGCATGTCAGAGCAACCTAAAGCAAAGATGTAGAGAATTATGTAAGGAACAAAAGTTATTTTATGGCCATCTCATGAAAATGTGCACAACATGTTCAATTTGGACCCACAAGCCAGAAATCAGGGCTGATTCTTCACTTAAGAATTTTTCTAAGTATTGATTGCAATTACAATTTGAAGGAGCTGACTTTGGCTCGATTTTACTCTGTATCCGTTGGGAATTAGTCCTTGGCACTTAAATAGAAATTGAAGATGGAAGTACGGGCTACAACTTTCATGTTCATTGTTTCCTCTAAAATGTCACAGTTTAGGAGTTAATCAGTGTCAATGTTCGCCTGTCAGTCGGACTGGATGAACTCTGAATCGCGTTTTCAGAAAACCTTCAGTGATCATGGCCGACCGGTTCAGAAAGGCGACGACGCGTGTGTGCCGCGCGTCGCCGCTCGCCTGAGCACGCTGGCCATGCACCGTGGACGCCCTGGCACGGCCAGCCGCGTCTTGAGCACCCCGCGCGCCTGCTCGACGCACTCAACCGCTCTAGTTCGCCTTTCTTCGCCTCCACCGCGCGTTGCGCCAAGCAAGCAACCATCCGCCATTGCCAGCCACACCTTCGCCTTCGCCTAGCTTCCACACCGTTGCAAAAACACATTGCCCCGTTCACCTAGAGCTTCGCCGTGATTCCCTTTACCATCTCCACCTCACTGTCGAGTCGATCGTGCCTCGGTAAGGGCGTATTCGCCGTTTTCCCCCACTGCAGCCATGGCAGGACCTCGCCGGCATTGTCGCTCCACACGGACAACTGCCACCGTGACCCTCCCATCCCCTCCTCTACCTTACGCTAGATCCTAGGTGCACTGCTGATGCTCGTAGCGCCTTCCGTTCTGGACGTAGCGCCGTAGCCTCGCCGGAGCCGGCCGTGCCGTGGCCGAGCGCCGCCGTGGCCATTGCCACCCCCGCTAGCGGTGTCAGTAGCTGCAATAGAAGGTTCCCCTAGGTCCGCTTAGGTGAGGCGAACATGTTGGCACCTTTGCCTTCGCCGGAGAAGCCACCGGCGGCGAACTGCGCCACCGGCCGTTCCTTCTCCCCTGCCCTATCTCGCTGACGCGCGGGTCCCTCTTGTCAGCGCCGCGGCTGAAGCGGGAGCCCAGCGTGGGCCGCGCTGTTGTCTGGGCCACGCCAGCGCGTGTTCTTGGACCGCCATTTCCTCGGGCCGGCCCAACATCAGTGAAATGGTTTCCTTAATTGTTTTGTTTAACTGTTTTTCACAGTTTGGTGTATAGATTCAAAAATATGTAACTCAAGTTTGGTAGATCCAAAGGATATGGTTCCAATTTTGTGAAGTTCCTAGTCATGTCTAGTATTTAACAAAAATATTATATGAGCACATGTTTTAGAAATTTTTGATGAATTAAATAGGACTTTGAAATGTGTTTTTGGATACATGCAAACTTGTTTGAATTTTATCTTGAGTTTCTGTGATCCAAAAATTGTGAAATTTTGTGGGTAAGCTAGTATTGCTTAGTAGAAGCTCTGGTTAAAATTTGAGAGACATTGCATGTGTAGTTTTTGAGTTATAGATTTTTCCTTTTATCATTGGTAGATACTTGTGTGAATTTTTGTAAATTATCTATGAATCCTATGGCCATGAAACTTGGTAGGTAGTATCTTGGTACCTTATAGATGCCAGGAAAAATATGAAATTTGTTGCTTGACACTTTTCACTAAGGTTTCCTAATTATGCCATTTTAAGTCATTCTGCCTTACCATTTTTGTGTAGGTTGTTATACTTACTCAAATGGTGTGAAATTTTTATGGTAGTCTACTTAGAGCATGTAGTGTCTACTGTAATTTTTGTAGAATTAATGGTGTAGTTTTCATATATGTTTACTATTTCCACTAATTAATTAAATAAATTAAGAAAGGTATTAAAAGAAATGTTTTGGGGATGAACACCCTACTTTCTGGTGTGCTTGTGATATGTGTGATATGTCAGTAAAGTTGGTTTTGTCCAATTAAGTGTTTATATCATAAGTTAATAATTATTTGTTGCATCATGTCCCTCTGGACAGATCTGGGGACTTTGGAAAGTTCCCCATGATAATTTGGTTTTATGTGATTGTGATAAATACAAAAGCTGTAGATAACTTATGTATCTAGCTCCTGTCAAAATTTGAGGGCATTTGGCCCAGTTGTTTAGAAACTACAGCTGTTTAAAGTTAGGTTTCAGTCTTTGCTTGTTCTCTGCCTTGTGAGGACAGAGTTCTATTGATTTATGAGTTCGACCTGGTAAAGGTTAGAATCATGCTTTGAGGTCTAAAAATGTTTTGTAGACAATTTTATAAGCTTTCTAGGTTGTCTTGTTGCATATCAATTGGATTTATAAATCTCCAGTTATGGCTAGTTTACTGTACCGATATATAGTCTCCATTTGGTTGTAATACAAATGCTTGAGTGTATGCTTGTGCAATGTTCTCATTGATTGTTTTAGGGGTTAGCCTAACTTGAGAATATGCTTAGGTGCAGGTGCTAGGTCATTAACGGAAGATGAGCAATTATACCTTAGGTTATATAAACGTGGTAAGTGAAAGTGATTTGAATAGGGCTTAAGTTGGAATATGCAAACTACAGCGAACATGTGCATTCCCCGAGCATCCCCGACATTCGTACATGTGCATCTATGATATTTATCTTGCGCATTCATGCAATAGGTGTGCCGGAGGGAGTGACGTTGCTAGAGTTCGAGGGAGCCAACTAGGAGGAGGAACTCGAGGTGCAGGAAGCCGACGAAGCAGTCGCCGCGGAGGAATTGCCCGAGTGCCCTGACCATCAGTCTTCCTCGTTCCTGAAAGGCAAGCCCCGGAGCATATTAAGCCTCCTATGTTTTCACAAATACATTGAGTATCTTTTATTGTTGATGATGCATTAAGTATAGGAATTGGTTGAAACCAATTGCTGCATTATATATCCTTCCTTGTCCAGATGTCGCACTGGAATCCTATTTAAGTTCAGGAACGGGTTAAATGCTTAGCCATGCTTAGTGCGGTAGAAGTCAGGTGATTTCCTGTCACCTGTGAGCTTTAGGATGAGGTGGATCACGGTTGGCTATATTTGCTATCGTGGAAAAGAACCATGTGAATAATGAATTAAGACCGGGCGGGGTCTTGTGTAGGTTTTGAACATAGTGACTCCGTCTGAGTCGTTTAAGGACCGATACGCTGTACATCCTCATGTCATATTGAACATAGCCTAACACTTAGCTGGCCGGATAAGTCGTTCCGACCGTGAAGCCTAGTAGCTCGATTCAGGCCGGGAACACGAGCAGTGGCGGCACTCTGGAGGTAGTATGGATGTGCGGAGAGCCATTGGCATAAGTCCAAGGCGGGTTAGAGTCTCGAACAACCTTGGCAGAGTGGTTCTCTGAGAATGCCAATCTGTTCGGACCCGCGACTCCTGAATTGTACCAAAGGTGACTTGTTGCGACCCTGACGGGGGAAGCAGGGTTTGTGTTTAGGAATACCCCTCTAGCTAGATAGGAATCGATTCAAATCGCCGTCTCTCCTGGATAGTGAGAACTTGACTGAGCAGCGGCAACGTAGATTCAATTAACTTAACAATATGGTTAAATGGATGATGATAAGGTTGCCACAATGAATACCTGATATGGTTATTAATGTTTGCACCCTAATAAAATGATTGCTTAGTACAGGTGCTAATATAGATGACAGGTTAATGGCTAAAAAGTTACTGCTAGTTCAGGTTAAGAGTTGATCATTATTACTTATGCTTTTCTGCAAAAAGAAAGTGTCAGCCAGCTCCACTACATTAAGCTATGCATAATCTTTGGTGTCATTTGTTTGGTTTTCGATGGGTAAGTCTAGCTGAGTACATTCCCGTACTCAGGGTTTATTCCCTCTTGTTGCAGATGACCTCCTATATCAGGGATTCTGCAAGTATTGTCTCCACCCGGCGGGTGATGAGGACTAGATCATGGGCATGATCTCCTTTCTCTTATCTGAATGCTTTTGCGGTCCGTGATCAGCAAACCAGTATGTGTATTTGAACTCGGTGTGTGAGTTAAACTATTTGCTTCCGCATGTTTACAAGACTTGTTTTGTAATAACAATGACTCTGTGATGATGTAACCTATTTGCGAACGTATGCGAAATGTTGTAACGTACGATATGTTATGTTGAATTACTGTGATCTTGGTTGCATGCAAGTTGGTTTGAAATCCTTCGAGATTTCGGTTGACTACCGGGTTTATATGGGCTCAAGTTCGAGAATTTGATCGTTTCGGCGATTGTTTTTGTACTTGTGCTCTTATAAATTGGTCGGTTCCGTGACACTCTCGGCCTGCTGCGCCGCCGCATGCTCGAGCAGTGTGCGAATCTCGTGGTAGGCCCAACGATCCTTGGGCGTCGCGAGCCCTAGAAGTCGATGGAGCGATGTTCTAGGAGGGCTTCATTGTCCGCGATGATCCTCTGGTTTACATCACGGGCCATGGCACGCGTGCCCATCGTCTCCATGGCACTCGATCTCTCGATCAAGCTCTGCATGTTCCTGCTCGAGCTAGAGTCATGCTTCCTCGAGCTCTAGGTGTCAGGCCTTCAGCTGCTCCACCCGCAAGCAGGGTGGGGGCCCTGTCTCCCCCTCGACCTCGTATGAGGTCGTTCGTCAAGGTAGCCTCCTCTTTGTGGATGCTTTCAATGTGTCCCTCTAGGGTACCTACCATAAAACACTCATGAGAGGGGTGGTGACTCCCCCTGCTGGAGTCAGAGCCGGAGGGCAACTCCGATTCTCCTGTGAGGAGGTCATGGAAAGACTTCGTGACATATTTGGTCATCCCCACGAACTCGTCGTTCATGGGGGATGGAGGAGTGCGTTGCGCCATAGGGTGGCCATCGGTCTCTATGGCGTTGCGATGAGGTATTCTAGAGAGAGCGGCTCCCCTCCGGCGAGCTAGCCATGACATTGGCGAATGAGAAGGTGAGGTGGCGTAGGTCCTCCCAGGACGGCCAGGGTCCTAGGAAGACGTCGAGCTGGCGCTCTAACCTCCCATAGTCGAAGTCGAGGAGCTAGTCGCCTCTAGGGATGCAGGCCTCCGGTGCGTGCAGCTGCAGCTCCTCAAGCGCCTCGATAATCGCATCAAGGCCGGTGGAGTGGAGGTGTCGGACGGCGACAGGAGCCATCGCCAACTCTCCCTCCATCGTGACGATGAAGTCCAGGTCCCCGAAGCGCACATGCGCGCCTAGGACACAGCTGAGGTTGTGGCTAGCCATCCGAGGCCTGGTGTGGACGTCGAGACGCGCAAAAGGCCCCTACCTAGTGCCAACTGTCAGTGTTTCGAATTGCCACCAAGTAAATTTCTAATATTGCGTGTCTGACTCGGATGGTGTGCTATGATGACACGAGGTTTATACTGATTTGAGCAGAATATCCCTACGTCCAGTTTGTTGCCGCTGCTCATGTTACTAGCACTAAAAGTTCATAGTAGGGGTTACAAACGGTCGAGAGAGGGACGAGTCCTAAGTCTCTGGTGGAAGGAATGAATGGGTGCCAAGAGCACGATCGTTGCTTGGTTGCGTGTTCAGGGTTTGATGGATCGATCGGATTCAAGTCCGATGGTTCGATGCGATGTGTTTGATTCGATCATTGGCCCGATGCCCCTTGTGGGATGCCCTGTTTTCTCTTTTATAGGCCAAGGGAAAGCACGGGTTACAGTCGAGGGAAAAGGGGAGAACAAGAACGAGAAGAAGTCTTCTAGGATCGTCAGGTCCTTCTTTTCCTTCACGCGGGTCTCACCAACCCTGTAGACGTCAACAGGGATAGCTCCATGTCACGGCCCTGTCAGTCACTGGCGCCATGCGCAGGTGTCATCTCCCGATCGTGGTGTTCCACTCCGTCCTGGCGGACGTCATGGTGAACTGACATGCCTGTCAATGCCCATACGAGGGTTAGGCAGAACAACACTGGTACGTCCGACACTGTTCCTGATGTAAATCCCCAGGTATGGCCCGTCATGGCCACGGGTTATATCGGGGTGTGTCAGTCACCTCCCTGGTGTCAGAGCTTTGACCTAGGCCCATACGCTTAGATCTGGAGTGGTTGGCGGCAGTATGGGTCTCTGTCGAACAAGACGGAGTCCCTGGCCTCGGGGTCGGGCAAGGCGGAGCTCCTCCCCAGAGGCCAGGTGAGGCGGAGTGCAAACCCAAGGCTCAAGCGAGGCAGAGTCCCAACCTAAGAGTCGGGCGAGGCAGAGCTTGCGGCCTTGGTGTCGGGCGAGGCAGAGCTCGCGCCTCAGGGGTTAGGCGAGCCACCCCTTAGGGGTCGGGCGAGGTGGAGCCAACCCTCAGGGGTCGGGCGAGGAGGAGCCCGCGGCCTCGGGGTCGGGCAAGGCTGAGCCACCCCTCAGGGGTCGGGCGAGGTGAAGCCAACCCTCAGGGGTCGGGCGAGGTGAAGCCAACCCTCAGGGGTCGGGCGAGGCAAAGTCCGCGGCCTCAGTGTCGGACGAGGCGGAGCCAACCCTCAGGGGTCGGACGAGGTGGAGCCCGTGGCCTCGGTATCGGACGAGGCGACGCCTCGACCTCGATGTCGAGCGAGGTGGAGCCAACCCTCAAGGGTCGGACAAGGCGGAGCCCGCGACCTCGATGTCGGACGAAGCCGAGCCAACCCTCAGGGACCGGATGAGGCGAAGCCAACCCTCAAGGGGTCGGTTAGAGTTGTAATCGCGCTCTTGACTGCTCGGACGAGTCAATGTTGATGATTATTAGCTCCTCTTTGGGTATCCTACTATTAATCCCTGACAATAACCACTCGTCAGTCTTTAGGAAGTGGAATCCTACAAAAAAATGGTATCCCAATCCTCCGATCCAAAGAGGCCCTTAACCAGAGGAATATCGTATAATACGTAACAAGCCTGCGAAGACATACATAGAGGATACAGAAAAAGAAAACTATGGTGGCAAACTGAAAACTGGGTTCAGGCGCTGAGTGATCCATGAGCCATGAGCTTGTAACTGGTGGCCCAACTGGGTCTGTAAGTCAGGGTTCATTCACTACACATTGCGTATTTGAGCTGGAGTTGGAGGGGCGATCTTGTTCTTGTTCGTGTAAGATTCTTTCCTAGCTGCCTCTTCAGTTAGTGCAAAATCCTATCTGCAGCAGAGCTCCAAGAATGACCAGAGCCTGCAAACTCTGCTGGTCTGCTGTGAACCACACCACCAGACACTACCATGTTCATGATACTCAGAAGTCTTCAACCACAGGAATATCATACTCTAATTTTTTTATAACGAGGAATACCATACTCTACATGATCAAACCTATGATCATATGTACATCAAACTACGCATATGCATCATCGAACAATCATGTGCCAATCTCGTACTCAATCTCAGTTCGAATGGATCCAGACCGAGACGCTCTTCTCTATCCAAAATTTGTGCCGATCGTCTGGAATTCTAGTATTTCCTGAGATGACTGCCTTTAGTCAGTTGTCTTAGGTAAAATTCTGGAACCAGCTATAATACACCGAAGATGTACATGTTCCTCAGACACGGGAAATCAGGCCTCCTGCTCTTTGTATAAATGACCTCTAAACTTCGCAATGTTTTTCCGCAATACGATGTTTGACACCCGTTCTGCCTCCAATGCACGTTCAAGCTGTTAAATATACTCAATGATATGATGATAACGAGAACAAGGACAAATGCCATAAATACACAATAGCACTGCAAGAAGAGTACCTTTGCTGCTCGAGCACTCCATTCACCGAGAATAGCTCTGAGCCTATCATTTTCTTCAACATACTGCATTGAACGTGTTTTATGGTAAAGTAATCAGTGCTTTTCAAGCAAATGCGAGATAAACCCAATCTGTCAGCACTCTATGGTAGACCCTTGAATCCTTGATTGCTAAACAACATACCTGGTTGTTGCTCAGACGGATACGCTGGATCTCTGAGTCCTTTTCATCGATCAAACCACGGGCAAGTTGAAGTTCGGAGTGCACTTGATCCATCTGCATGGTCAGCGCTGAATTACTGATTTACTTCTATCAAGAATTTTGTTTTTTTTACATTCTCGCATCATCTAGTCATCTAATGCATATTCAGTTCACTTTTCACACTATAAAGAAATAACCCAAGCATGTCAACAGGCACATTTATTACATCTGCAAGAAGCAGATCACTTAGTAGCTGAAACTACTGTAAGTAGTTACTGCAAGAAGTTCAAAGTAGGCAGACACAACTCTTCTTGAGGACCTCCCTTACTAATTTACATAAGATGGCAGCCTGGCTTATGATAGTAATATAGCATTGCATCCCAAATCACTAGATACGCATGGTATCCAACTATCCATGTAAGTTATACTTTCTGAGGAATGTATAACATAGTAATAATAATTCAATAAACATAGTTACCTCAGCAGTGAGTGCTCGAAGTTCTTGATCACGAGTTGCTAAAAGATGGGCAAGATCAACCTGAAGATTAAAAGAAAAGCCACCATCTGAAACAGTTAGGGAGTTCCTTCTGTCTAAATCTGGAACCATCAAACTACTAGTCAATGTACAGCATGCAACATCATTGTGCAATGCACAGAGACAGAACCTGAGGAGTGGTTCCAGCAGTTCTCTGGTATTTGCTTAAGCATTCTTGCAAGCGGAGGACCTTTCAAGAAAAGAAACAAATTGTTAATCAACAAAAGGATTCAGCATGATGGAGAAGGCACAAACAATACTTAAATTCCCTTCATGAAAGTTTTCATTATTGCTGCTTGGAAAATTTCAAACAAGGAAACAATCTAATCTTTTTAGAACAAGCAGCCAAGCTACACGTCCTGAAAAACAGTTTTATCAATATCACTCTCCTACAAGCTCATAGAGTAAAAGAATTTGCAAGACCTTCCCTGTTAGCTTTGGTACAAACCCTTCACTAATTTCTGTCTATTAACCTCTCCCTGTATAGTTTCTTGTGGTTTAATATACAAAACCGGGCTTAACCCCATCCTCTAGAAAAGAAATATTATGAAAGCTGCAACCTTATGTATTATAGAGATGGTGTACATAACGAATGTGACCTTAAGTTTATTAGTATATTTGAGTATCACAGCCTTCATCATCACATCATGCCCAGTGGCGGAACCAGAAATTTTGAGTAAGGGGGGCCGGCTAAACATGGTTGATCCCATCAAAATATATTCTATACTTTTTAAAAAGAATTGTAATCACGATTTTTAAGATTCTCAAAGGTAACTAGTTTGAAAATAGTGAAAAAGTTAGCATAGCTGCAAATTTTTATTTAAACATATATTATATTGGGTTAATGACTTTCATACACCTCATTTGCATTATTTATGATCCGTAGCATACAAGCCATCAGTCAGTGTATTTATTGTAATATTTTTCTCCTTTTTGAAGAATAATATCAAATGTCTTCTTTTAGGTTAGTGTTCTCAATAGAGTATGCTAATGCTAGGTGAAAAAAATGTAGCACATATGTGTGGAGTGACATGATCGGCTGCCTTTTTTTCTCTGGCTGTTGCTGCAGGCCGCTGCATACATGCTAGTACTCTTGGTTCACTGTGTTGCTTATTATCTTCTTTGGAATCTAAATGGGGTTAACAAATTTGCATGGTGTCAGGGGGGGCCATGGCCCCTGCTGGCCACCCCCTGGTTCCGCCACTGATCATGCCTGTCCTTTCCATAAAATCCTAAGACTTATGTACTTATCATGCCTTGCCTACTAGTTAAAAAATAATTTGCATGCCTAAATAATGTTTTTGCAATGTAAGAAATCAAATTTAAATGCATGTAGTACAAATACTTCTGTAAAGTTATTCTTACATAAATAAATGAAATAGAAATTTGGCGAGGCTCCTATTAACTATTCCGCATGAAACTTCCATGTACCTCCTCACTCAGATAATGAATATTCTCCCTTTGGTACTGAAGTAACGCCATCTGCTGATCAGAAAGACGGGCGTCATGATATCTAGAGAGAGAAAATACATCAGCTAGCCAATCTCTGTGGCGGTGGCAGTATGTTAAGAGAAAGAGAACTATTCAACAATACATGTATATGGCTGTGATACTTTGGAGTCATATCTGTTAGACGAGTTGAAAATCATTTTCAAATAATTCTAATGGATATACGGCTATGCTGGTTCAATACTATTCTCTATGTTCCAAATTATAAGTTACTTTGACTTTTTTGGTACATTGAATTTGCTATGTATCTAGAAATAACGTATGTCTAGATATGTCGGATTCATAAACCCAGGGTCCCTTGGGGACCGGCTTCTGCGCCAAGGCTCGGCCCAAGAGTCTAAAAACAACAGGGTAAAGGAACGGTCCAGCAACCGATCGGAAGGCCAGGCCCAAGAAGAGCAACGCCCGCTCATCAGCTACATCGGCCCACCTCTCCGATCGGAGCATTCAATTCGGGCTTCAGCCGCCTCCGGACGGCCTCTCCGATCGGAAGGCCTGCCCCGAGCCCTACTTCCGACTCCGACCCCGTGTCCCTCCGACCGGGGCTCGTAGGAACACTACTCACCGCACTTCTCCGACCGGCGCACTCAGAGCCGACTGAGGCCATCCGACCGGGGACGCCCGCTCGGAAGGAACCAGAAGGCGTGCGGAGAAAGGCAAGGCAAGGCTCACAAGTCAAAACCACTATACCAGGGACCATACCTTGCACGGAACAGCACTCTGCAACCACCCTGACACAAACAATATTGTAGACGCCGACATCTCCCTCTACAGTATTATAGGGGCCGCTAAAACTCCCATATGGAAAGACCCCCCGTGTGTCTCTAGACACCGATAGCGGTATGAGCACCAGGATTTACCGTACCGGGTGAACATAGCGCGACTCCTCACATACCTTTAGGCATCAAACAGTATTTGCAGGTACCGACGTCCACCATCCCTAAAAAAGGCAGCACGACCTCCCGTGTCCATCTGACATTCTACAGTGACATCAACAGTGTTGTAGGCGCCCACCATTATCTGGTACCCGCCGGTGTGGGCAACAAGGCTCGGTAAGCGTGGACAACAAGGCTCGGTAGCATACGCACCCTTTCCCTCTCACTTGTAAAGTCGTCCACTTCATTTATAAAAGGGGGTGCGCTTCCTCCAACAGAGGAGGATCCAAGCACAGTTCCTGAGTCCGTTTCCAGTAGGCCAAAGTTCCTTAGATCGATAGCTCACAACCACAGAACCACCAGGTTCGGACCTCAAGCACCCGCTCGAACACTTAGTCATAGCGAAGTTCCTGTCACTCTCGACCCTTCCGGTCGGAGCCGACCGGACCTCTTGTACACCCCATCTTTCTCTCTCTCGTTTGTAACCCCACTACAAACTTCGGGCACCTGGGCTAAGGAATAAAGTCACCGACCGACCCCGACTGGACGTAGAGCACGTTGCCCGAATCAGTATAAATCCTATGTCATTGAGTGCTAGGCCACCTCCGATCACAACGTACAGCAAAACTACAAATATTCACTAGTTGGTCACTTTCTACACCGATAGTTGGCGCCGTCCGTAGGGAAGACGTTGTACGTTCAATACTTTTTTGGTCATCGGATGGCCCATACTTCCGCCACCCCCGCCGTGGCGGGCTCGGGCGATACAATTTGCTTCGGCTCGCTGGAGTTTCCCGCGCTCTCACCCGCTGGGATGCGGGTTCCACCCGTCTTCGAGCCATCCCAGGCCTTCCTCTTCGAAAGCCTGAACTTCGTCGCCGACCGGCTCGGCGTACTACACCTCCGCGAGGAGGCTCGCGACCCGGCACCCGTCGGAGAGACGTCCTCCATCGACTCCGGGACGCGCGACTTCAACGACGCGGCATCTGCGCTTCATTCCGAGCAAACTCTCTACTCAAACCCCACTGTAAGTAATATGCGTACTAATATTCGCCCTTTATTTACTATCTCCCACCAATCACCCGGTGTGAATGTACCGCCCACGCCACAAACACCGTACGATCGGTTCCCCTACGGCCTCGCGTCCTCCGCGGACGCATACGCTCGGGGGCTCCGAAGGATGCTGGCACCATCCCCCCTCACGTCCGAGTTTGTGGGAATGGCAGGCTACGTTCTTGCCATTTCCCACGGACACCCGGATGGTGAGGGCGAGAGCGACGGTTCCAGCATCGATGACGTGGCGCCACGCCACCATCCGTCCCGGGAGTGCGCTATGGCGGACGCTCCGGGACAGACGCTGGTGGTTACGGAGTCTGCGCAAACTCACACCCCTCCGGGCCCACGTACGGGGGCCCTCACGTCTGCGCAAGCACATGCCGAGGAATTACGACAACGACGACAGAGCCAGCCGCCGCCGGCACCGTCGCCGTCAGTACAGCCCGTTGCGCCCCGTGCGTATGGCCCGGCAGGCGACACCCGGCGTCGCGCCCGTCAGGTCCAACACGACATCATGAACGAGGGAAACGATCTCCCTCAATTCGCCCGGGCTGGACAGAACATCGCCGCTGCGGCAATGTTTCTGCGCGACGTTCCCGAGCCCGCCGACCCCTAGGAGCCCGCAGTCTACCGGAACCTCCGGGTTCTCGTAGAAGCCGACGCCGTCCAACAGGTGGAAAGCTCCGCGTTGCGACTCCGACCCGTGCCCTCTCTCCCCACCGGGGGGACGAGGACGCACCGGACGGACCGCTCCATTCGCTCGCCGTCACAGTCGTCAGGCCTGGCTCAGGGTGCGGCAGTCGCGCCACGGTCCTACCTGGCGCCTGCTCCACACCAACCGCCGGTACATGAGCGGCCCGATCCGCACCAGGACCCCCGCAGCAGCATCAACAACCGATGTCAGGCTCAACACGATAGCGACGTCCGCCGTACGGCAGCAGGCGACACGGGCCCCGGCCAAACCATCGAGGGAAATGGTGAAACGCGCCCCAGGCGCGGTCGCCGGCTAGACGACCGGAGTCCCAACCCTAAGGGCCCGGGACCACGAGCCTTCAGCCGGCGTATCTGGAGAGCACCGTTCCCGCAGCATTTCCGGCCGCCCACCAACATCACCAAATACACTGGGGAGACCAACCCAGGCATTTGGCTCGAAGACTTCCGGCTCGTCTGTCGGGCCGGAGGAGTAGATGATGACTATTTCATCATTCAATACCTTCCCATTTGTGTGGGAGAACATGTGCGGGCATGGCTTGAATTCCTTCCGCACGACAACATCCGCGACTGGACGGACCTCAAGAGGGTCTTCGTCGGGAATTTCCAGGGGACGTACGTCCGCCCGGGAAACTCCTGGGACCTCAAGAGCTGTCAGCAGGAGCCCAACGAGTCCCTGCGGGATTACATCCGTAGGTTCTCCCAACGATACAACTCCCTCCCCGATGTCGTCAACGCAGACGTCATCAGCGCGTTCCTCTCCGGGACGAACTGCGAGTCCCTGATCCATAAGCTTGGCTGCTTGAAACCCCGTACCACCCGCGACCTGCTTGACGTCGCCACCAACCACGCCTCTGGCGAGGTGGTCGGAGCGGTCTTCGGCGGAGGCCAGGACAAGGTCAAAACCAAGCGCACGGACCCGGACGAAGGCCCCTCCACGCAGAGGGGCAAGAGAAGCAAAAAAGATCGACGCTGTTCGGACAGCCCCGCGTTGGTCGCCGCGGCCGATCGCGTGGCCAAACAGCCCCAACAGGGACTGCCTGACCACTTCAACAAACTCATGGATGGTTCGTGCCCCAACCATGCCTACCCCGTCAAACACCTCTACAAGGAGTGTGAGCTCCTCAAACGTTTCCTCCGACAGGTCGGCGGGTCAAAGGAGGAAGACGGTAAGGAGCCGGCAGCCAAGAAGGGAGGCGCGGCAGGCAAGGACGGAGACGATTTCCCCGAACCCGAAGAATGCATCATGATCTTCGGCGGGTCCGATGCCATCTGGACTAAACGCCAGCATAAGGTACGCTACAGGGAGGCATGCGCCGTCGAGACGGCCGTCCCCTCCTTCCTCAGTTGGTCAGAATCCCCGATCACTTTTGATCAGAGGGACCATCCCTCCTACGTCGCAAGACCGGGACGCTACCCGCTCGTCGTCGACCCCATCGTCCGCAAGAAGCGCCTCAGCAAGGTGCTGATGGACGAGGGCAGCGGCCTCAACATCCTGTACGTCGACACCCTCGATGCCATGCGCATCCCCCGATCGGAGCTCCGCCTGGCGGGCTCCCCCTTCCACGGGGTAATCCCGGGAGCGCAGGCATACCCGCTCGGATAGATCGATCTGCTCGTCACGTTCGGCAGTCGGGCCAACTTTCACTCGTCCTCACCTTCGAAGTGGTGGACTTTCCAGGATCCTACCACGCCATCTTGGGGCGGCCATGCTACGCAAGATTCATGGCGATCCCCAACTATACCTACCTCAAGCTGAAGATACCTACCTCAAGCTGAAGATGCCGGGACCAAATGGCGTCATCACCATGAGTAGCGCCTTCTCACACGCCTTCGAGTGCGATCGCGAGCACTACGAGCTCGCCACCGCGGTCGTCAACTCATCTGAGCTCCTGCAGCTCAGGGAGTCGTCAACCCCAGCAGTCCCAGACTACAACAAACCGACCTTCTCGACGGCCTTCCACCCGCTCGAAGAAACCAAGGCGGTGGGTGTCGACCCCACCGACCCAGCCAAGATGGTGCGAATCGGGACCCAGCTCCCGGCCCAATAGGAATGCGAGCTCTTCGTATGGCAGCCTTCTGACATGCCGGGGATACCACGAGAGGTCACCGAGCACGCACTACGCCTTATCCCGGGCTCAAAGCCCGCCAAGCAACGCCTGCGTCGTTTCGACGACGAGAGGCGCAGGGCCATAGGCGAAGAAATCGCCAAGCTCTTGGCAGCCGGATTCATCAAGGAAGTTTTCCACTCCGACTGGCTCGCCAATCCCGTCCTTGTCAGAAAAAAGACCGAGAAGTGGAGAATGTGCGTTGACTATACTGGCCTCAACATGGCGTGTCCAAAGGATCACTTTCCCTTGCCGCGCATAGACCAGATAATCGACTCCACCTCGGGTTGCGAGATCCTCTCCTGTCTAGACACCTACTCAGATCACGATTAAAGAGTCCGATCAACTCGCAACCTCGTTCATCACCCCGTATGGTTCGTACTGCTACGTGACCATGCCTTTCGACTTGAAGAACGCTGGTGCCACCTACCAAAGGTGCATGCAGCAATGCTTCGCCGACCAAATCGACCCGCCCGATCAGCCTGATCAGGCCGAACGGCCGAAACCAACAATCGCCATCTATGTTGATGACATAGTGGTCAAAACAGCTCGAGCGTGCGATCTAATCGCAAACTTGGCCGTGACATTCGCGAACCTCCGAAGGTTCAACATCAAGCTGAATCCCGAAAAATGTGTTTTCGGGGTTCCGAAGGGGAAGCTGCTCGGATACATCATATCCGAGCGCGGCATCGAGGCCAACCCCGAGAAAATCACAGCCATCTCCAACATGGGTCCCATATGCAATGTCAAAGGCGTGCAGAGGCTCACCAGCTGCCTGGCTACCCTAAGCCGTTTCATCTCCCGGCTCGGCGAACGGGGGATGCCACTCTACAAGCTCCTCAAAAAGACGGACGCCTTCGTCTGGACTGAGGAAGCCCAGCAGGCTCTCAAGAGCCTCAAAGCGTCCCTGACGTCGGCCCCAATCCTCGTCGCTCTCGAACGAGGAGAACCCCTCCTCCTTTACGTCGCGGCAAGTAACCATGTGGTGAGCGCCACCCTGGTCATCGAGAGGGAGGAACCGGGACACCAGCTCAAGGTACAGCGACCCATATACTTCGTCGGAGAAGTGCTTACCGACCCCAAGGTCCGGTACCCCCAGGTGCAGAAACTCCTATACGTCGTACTAATGGCAACCAGGAAGCTCCTACACTACTTCACCGACCACGAAGTCACAGTCGTCACTTCATACCCGCTCGGAGACACCATCCGCAACCGCGACGCCGCGGGACGAATCTCCAAGTGGGCACTTGAACTCATGGGCCATGACATCAGATATAGCCCCCGCACCGCTATCAAGTCTCAGGCTCTCGCGGATATTGTCGTCGAATGGACGGAGGTCCAGCTACCGACCCCGGACGTCACCCACGAGTACTGGACAATGTACTTCGACGGGTCCGTAATGGCGCCCGGCTCGGGGGCCGGAGTGGGGTTCTGATCTCCCCGGATAGGAGTAGGCTCCGCTACGCCATCCGCTTCCACTTCTCAGCTTCAAACAATGCCGCGGAATACGAGGCCCTTATCAACGGGCTCCGCATCGCCATCGAGCTCGGTGCTACGCGACTCTACGTCCGCGGCGACTCGGAACTAGTCGTTGATCAGGTCATGGAGTCCTCCTGCAAAAGCCCCCTCATGACAGCATACTGCCAAGAGGTGCGCAAGCTCGAGGACAAATTCCAGTGGATCGAACTGCATCACGTCCCTCGAAGGGACAACGATGCCGCCGATTTCCTCGCAAAACTGGCCGCCAGGCGGGATCCATCACCAAACGGGGTCTTCATCAACGACATCCACGAACCGTCCGCCCGCATCCTGGAAGGTCCGACCCGGACACACCCCGACGCTCAGCCAGCGCTCGGGGGATCCGACCCCGATGCCCAGCCAACGCCCGGGGGCTCCGACCCCAGTACCTCTGCGTCACCCGCGAACGTCGCCGTACTAACACTCGATCAAACCGACTGGCGAGTACCGCTACTCGCCTACCTCCTCGAGGAGGTTCTCCCGCCCGAAAAGACTGAAGCCCGACGGATCGCTCGGCGCGCAAAGACCTTCGTTGCGCTCGGCGACGAGCTCTACAAACGGAGCCCATCAGGAGTACTCATGAAGTGTATCCCCACCGACCAATGGAGGCAGCTCCTCCTCGAGGTCCATGCCGGCATTTGCGGGCATCACGCGGCCCCAAGGTCGCTGGTCTGAAAAGCCTTCCGTCAAGGTTTTTACTGGCCCACCGCGCTACGAGATGCGGAGGAGGTCGTCCGAAGGTGTGAAGGATGCCAGTTCTACGCTCGGCAAACCCATTTGCCGGCACAAGAGCTCCAAACCATCCTCATCACCTGGCCGTTCACGGTCTGGGGCCTCGACATGGTAGGACCCCTCAAAAAGGCCCCAGGCGGTTTCACCCACCTACTCGTAGCGATCGACAAATTCACCAAGTGAATAGAGGCCAAACCCATCACCAACATCCGGTCGGAGGAGACAGTCAAATTCTTCCTCGACATCATCCACCGGTTCGGTGTTCCTAACTGTATCATCACTGACCACGGGACTAACTTCACCGAAAAAAGTTCCTAGACTTCAGCGACGGATACGGTATCAGGATCGACTGGGCTTCAGTCGGACATCCACGAACTAGCGGTCAGGTCGAACGTGCCAGTGGCATGATCCTCCAAGGACTTAACTCACGCATCGTCAACCGACTCAATAAGTACGCTGGGCGATGGGTAGCAGAGGTTCCAGCGATCCTCTGGAGCCTAAGAACGACCCCAAACCGATCCACGGGATTCACACCCTTCTTCCTGGCCTACGGAGCTGAGGCAGTGTTGCCCTCCGACCTCGACCACGGCGCACCAAGAGTGAAGGCTTTCGACCGCGACCGAGCCGCGGAGGCCCAACGAGACATGGTCGACCTACTCGAAGAGGCCTGCTCTGCTCGCTACCAACAAACCCTCCGCAGGTACCACGAAAGGAAGATCAGGGAAAGGATACTCGAAGTCGACGATCTCGTACTCCGGAGGACCCAATCAACGAAGAAAAAACACAAGCTCTCTCCACCATAGGAAGGGCCCTATATGATGATCGAAGTAATCCGACCAGGCACCTACCGACTGGAGGACAACAACGGCAATGCTCTCACCAACACTTGGAACATTGAACAACTACGTCGTTTTTCCCCTAAATTTGGTCTAAACCGTTTTTTAGTTAAAACATGCTCCCGTAAGAGCACCCCTGCCCGAAACACTTTCAGCCCACGTCGCTCGGGGGCTCCATAGGGGTACAATATTAAATATTTCCTCCCTTTTCTTTTTAATAAACAACTTTGTCCCCGAACAGAAACACATTCCATGTCTTTGATTACCCTACGTAACTCTGTTCTTACTCCCAACCAAACACACCCCGCCTTTCCCTACGGATACGGGCAGTCGAGCCCCGCGGGCCACGCCCCGGACTCCCAAGGCCGCACCCTATGGGACAATCGAGCAGGTACGAGAGAAAAATGATAAGAACGAAGATTATGCTAGGATATAAATAGAGAACGGATATCGTGGTTCTGTCACAGGGACAGTACTAATGTATTCATTAATACAAAAAACTGTTCACACGGGGACTCACCCACAAACTTAACTTTTACATTTTCTACTACTGCAAATACCACTGCGCCCCCCAGGAATCCCGCGGCGACACCGCCACCATAGGGGAATCCGCTCGGTTCCGATCCCTCGGCTTCGGTAAGCGCAACGGGTACCTCAAGGACGTCGCACCCACAGATGCTTAGTAGAACATGGAGCTCCCGACCATCTCATGCAATCGAGGCAGCTACTAAGACACAGGTAGGAAGCAAAGGGATGCCCCATGTGGGCCATGCCGACTCCGTCACGAACGACGAGCACGGGTCCCGGTCGGATGTTTCCGACTGAAGCTCTCCGAGCCCCGTCACTCCAGTCGTCAAAGTAAACACTATCAAACCCCCTCTATTTCCTCATAAATCATTTCATACATCCATACGCGCATCTCATTCCATACGCCCGCGCCTCCCGGACGATTTGGGCCCTGAATCGCCCGGGGGCTCAAGAACTAAGCATCGCACGTGCAGCGAAATGCACCAGAACGCTCCGTGTTGCGTCACGAAGCGACGGTTGCCTCATTCAACATGAGTAACCAACAGAGCCAGGGGAGAAAACCGTAGATGAGCACCGTGCGGCCCTAGTCCGGTCCGGCAGACCGGGTCATCTCAACCTTCTCGTTCGATCCTGAACCTCTCGCCAGACCCACAGAATCTCCATCGAGGGGAGGCCGTTAGGCCACCCGGGTCGGTCTCTGGAACGACCTAGGCATCTACTGGATTGCAGGTATAGGAGTAGTGGAATGTCACAAGAGGGCTATGCCAACCCCGTCACGAACGACGGACCCGGATTCCGCTCGATCACACCCGTTAACGAACTCACCGAGCTAGTCTTTGAGCCCGAGCGATCGGGACAAGCGACGAAACTCAGCCCCTCCGGTTTGTGAGGAACCGGATGGGGTAACGCACATAACTCACATCGACCCCCACGAAGGCCCGACAGGGCTCGGGGGCTCAAGACAAACGCCAAGGAAGCGACCTCGAACTCGCCAGATCCACGACTACGACTCGCCCGGTCCCACGGCACGTACCGACGCCAGGATCCGCGAGCACCGCCTCGTCCGATCTTTAACTAACTAACTACGTTCCGTCTGCACTCCAAAAAATCCAGGGACCACGACCCCGAACTCGCGTTGACAGGATCTACGACATCCGGCTACGGCTTGGGACCGCGACAACAAACTCGCGTAAACGGCTTCATTTCCGACTGCACTCCAAAAAATCCAGGGACCACGACCCTGAACTCGCGTCGACAGGATCTACGACATCCGGCTACGGCTTGGGACCGCGACTCCGAACTCGCGTAACGGCTTCATTTCCGACTGCACTCTAAAAAATCCAGGGACCGCGACCCCGAACTCGCGTCGACAGGATCTACGATATCCAGCTACGGCTTGGGACCGCGACTCCGAACTCTCGTAACGGCTTCATTTCCGACTGCGCTCCAAAAATCAAGGGACCACGACTCCGAACTCGCGTGAAAACTAACTGAACTAACTATCTCGGCTGCCCCGGCTGCGCCAAGGCCAAGGGTCTGTCCGAACTAACTTCCTCACCCGATCCCACGGCGCGCACCGGCGCCAGGATCAGTGAGCTCTCTCGCGTCCAAACTAACTTTCTCGCCCGATCCATGGCGCGCATCCGGGATCAGTAAGTTCTGTTTCAATCCAATCTTCGCGTCTAAAAACGCCTCGGCTGCACAACAACACCTTGGTTGACAAAATTCCATCTCAGACTAAAAACACGCACACACGCCCGCTAGAACAAAACCCCCTAGACGATTCCGCCCGAACCGCCCGGGGGCTCGGGGGCTACACCCGCGGGTGCGCTCGCGCGCACCCGTCAACAAGACAAAAATCTCCCAGACGATTCTACCCGAATCACCCGGGGGCTCGGGGGCTCCTGTCAGGTTCATAAACCCAGGGTCCCTCGAGGACCGGCTTCTGCGCCAAGGCTCGGCCCAAGAGTCTAAAAACAACAGGACAAAGGAACGGTCCAGCAACCGACCGGAAGGCCAGGCCCACGAAGAGCAACGTCCGCTCATCAGCTACTTCGGCCCACCTCTCCGACCGGAGCGCTCAATTCGGGCTTCAGCCGCCTCCGGACGGCCTCTCCGATCGAAAGGCCTGCTCCAAGCCCTACTTCCGACTCCGACCCCGCGTCCCTCCGACCGGGGCTCGTAGGAACCGTGCTCACCGCACTTCTCCGACCGGCGCACTCAGAGCCGACTGGGGCCATCCGACCGGGGACGCCCGCTCGGAAGGAACCAGAAGGCGTGCGGAGAAAAGCAAGGCAAGGCTCACAAGTCAAAACCACTATACCAGGGACCATACCCTGCACGGAACAGCACTCTGCAGCCACCCTGACACAAATAGTATTGTAGGCGCCGACATCTCCCTCTACAGTATTATAGGGGCCGCTAAAACTCCCATACGGTAAGACCCCCCGCGTGTCTCTGGACACCGATAGCGGTATGGGCACCAGGATTTACTGTATCGGGTAAACATAGCGCGACTCCTCACATACCTCTAGGCATCAAACAGTATTTGCAGGTACCGACGTCCACCATCCCTGAAAAAGGCAGCACGACCTCCCGTGTGCATCTGATATTCTACAGTGACATCAACAGTGTTGTAGGCGCCCACCATTATCTGGTACCCGCCGGTGTGGGCAACAAGGCTCGGTAAGCGTGGACAACAAGGCTCGGTAGCATACGCACCCTTTCCCTCTCACTTGTAAAACCGTCCCCTTCATCTATAAAAGGGGTGCACTTCCTCCAACAGAGGAGGATCCAAGCTCAGTTCCTAAGACCGATTCCAGTAGGCCAAAGTTCCTTAGATCGATAGCTCACAACCACAGAACCATCAGGTTCGGACCTCAAGCACCCGCTCAAACACTTAGCTCATAGCGAAGTTCCTGTCACTCTCGACCCTTCCGGTCGGAGCCGACCGGACCTCTTGTACACCCCATCTTTCTCCCTCTCGTTTGTAACCCAACTGCAAACTTAGAACACCTGGACTCAGGAATAAAGTCACTGACCGACCTCGACTGGACGTAGGGCACGTTGCCCGAACCAGTATAAATCCTGTGTCATTGAGTGCTAGGCCACCTCCGATCACAACGTACAGTAAAACTACAAATATTCACTAGTTGGTCACTTTCTGCACCGACAAGATACATAGCAAATTCGATGTATCAAAAAAGTCAAAGCGACTTATAATTTGGAACGGAGGGGCTAGCATTTTCCAATGTTAGAAAATAAGCCACAAAGTGCACAAATAAAGCATTCCTTGGGTGTGCTGAGACAAGAGTAAGTTTGGCATTTCTCAAATGTTCAAATATAGAAACTTGTCGGATAACATGAAAAAACTCGGTATATTTTCTGTGCCGCAATCGTACCTTCGATCTTCCAAAGTACTAGATGGCTGGAGTGCAGAATATAATGACCGCAAAATATCAGGCTGCCCATCCAAAGAGTTGTATTTGTGGATGTGCCCTGCAAAAGGAAACAAACAGAAACATGCCACAGATGTTACAAAATCTTCTGGGATTCGAAGCGTGCATTTTAAGGGCAACAGACACAAATCAGATATATAACAGTACGTCCAACTGAAAAATTAAGCCCCCGTATATTCTTGAATATAAAGATAAATATTATGAACTCAACTCACATATGTATAAGCCCATAAAACATCCAGCACACGTGACTTCAACTACGATGGCAATCCTGCATTATAGGAAAAGAAGGTTTTAACTGCAATGTTCTAGACATACACAGATTCCCATGTGTTGCACGCAAGCTAATGTAAACATACTACCATCAGAAGGTTTTGTTGTCGAGTTTATCCAACAATCCAACCTACTGACTTAAAAGTAGAGCAGGGACATATTATAGGAGACAAGCAAAATGGGAACCCATTATCTGCCTAGATGAAGATCCCAAGCCATAAGCACTTTGCCTCCAGTTTCCTTGTAAGGTCTATGTTGCATACACATCACAGGTCTAAATATGGCTTATCTGAACAGTCACAAGCATACAAGCTTACAAGCATCATCGAAATTAACTGAAACTTCACAATACAAACAATAAAAGTAGAGGTACTAGAACATTATCTTAAGAAATCAAAATGCATTCTCTATTTCCTTCCCTGATGAATATGTCCACTCCTATTTATAGAGCAATGCATAGACAAATTCAAACAATTTACTAAAGCTATATAAGATAGCAAGGTGCACCTTAGAAGCAGTGAAATTGATAGTATTTGTAAAAGAGGTTGCCAGACCATGATTAAGAGCATCAAAGCAGTCCCTGCAAAAAAATAGAGACCATTACCACTTACCCAGTGGCCATTTTGACTGCCAGGTAACAAGTGTGAAAATCAAAAACAGAAATGAATAAACACACCATATACACATAATTCATATTATGTTCTCCAGGGATAAAAGCAATAAATAAAGTGAAAATGAATAATGAAGAAGATCATTCTAATACCTTATCAACAAAAGGAAGTGGCTGTTCACAAGGTGGCTGATGTTTGTAATAAGCAAAAGAAAATAATGATAAATGCTAGCACTAGAGCATCACATAGATATGTTGGTGATTCTCACCACAAGCAATAGTAGCAAATGGAAGTCGAGCAATACGCTTCAGTTTCTGGCTAAAATCGTAATAGCCCTGCATGTAAAAGTAGAACACATTAATTAATTTGAAAATATATTCTTCACCAAAATGCATATACTACATCTGATAAAATCAATTATTACAACTAATGCATTGACTCCAATGCATGAGATATGATTGAAACAAAACAAAGTCAAACACCCTTTTGAGTGGTAATACCTGCAATCTCACTTTCCTGACCTGGTGAACCCAATATTGTTGAAAAATTCCTGCATTGAATTTCATGTGAACCATTCTTCACAGCCAGAAACATAATGTGAAACAAATAAATAGTTGATAGAATACCCAAAGGAAGCAGGTACAGAAAAAGAAAACCTGTAAGAACGAGAAGGATAGCATTGGAGCTGCATTGCAATGGAGAGATCATATCTGGCGCGAAGAGAAATATCCATGGAGCTGAAATGGCAACAGCAGCAAAACCTACCTACAGAAAGATAAATAAAATGCAGCTATCATATAAAATGAATATAGGAGTAAAGCAATGTCTTGTCAATATCCAACAGCCACATGGAGATGACAAAATGCACAGTGTTTTGGTTCTTCTGTATAATTCACGAAACAGAATTATTTATATGAGATGATCTTCTGTTAGGCACGATATAACATGGGTAAGAAACTTCTACTTACCAATAAGATACAGTACAAGGTCCCACCAACTATGCTTCTAGGCTCCCGGTGACCCAACAGGGGCGCTTCATGTAGTAAATCAATAAACCTAGATAACAGAAGAATTTCACATGCTTCAAAATTAACTTTCCCATCAGCTTTAACACAAATTTAGCAAATAAATAAATGTGTTAGTATAGAACTTCGGTCTATAGTCACAAAGTTCCTGGTTCAAGGAATGTCCAGCTATGTGAATTCTTTCAGGAACTATGCTTCAGTCAAACTAGAGGTTATGGATATGAATTAAAAAAACGGCCAAAATCCTACAAGATTTTCAAAAATGAAACACCAAACAACCAAACTGTAGCATGCTTGCAGCTAGAACATTAATCCCCTGCCTTCTTTCACATTACAAAGTTAACCTGACAGAACTTAGCCGAACATCCCAAATAATGTAGTACAGATAACACAAGCAGCCACCACTCATCCTAGTAATAACCGCAAATCTCACAAGCAGGCCGCTCTGATCCCATGTCAACTCTGTTCTCGTATTCACCACACTCGTATGGAATCCCGCAGCTCAAATCTCGGGACCACGCGGCATCAACACGCCAAAGCCCCAGCGAGACACCAAACTTCCGATCCCGCCCCGCACAAAAACCAAACATCACGAAAATCCTAATCATCAACGACCTGGACCAAAATTGCGCTGCCATTTGCCACGGGCTTCAGATCAAAGGTCACCAAATGCACAGTCGCAGCGTCCGGTGGCATGCCTACTAAGACCTTAGGGTTCACAGGTAGCAGACTCACAGCGCGTCTTCCACGGAGGTTGGAGCTGCGGCGTGGGTGGATGCGGCGGCGCCCCGCTCGTGCGCCATCGCCACCCCACGCTGCCGGCCAGCAGGGGAGACCTTGCAAGCCTCGCCTCCGCGCCCTCCAACTTCCGGATCCGAAGGGCAGGAGCGCTTAAGCTTAGCAGCGCTCCTCGGATTCTCGCGTGGAGCAGAGCCGGTGTGTCTACAGTGTCGGGTGAATTTAGAATTGGCGTTTCCGAGCTGCGCGGTGGGTAACTTCCGTTTTCAATTCGACTCCGCTCCACGCGGAAGGAAGAAGACGACGCGACGCGGCGCGGTGCCTCGTAATATCCCGTGGTTAACTGGTTAGGAATGGCCCCACCTCGTAAAGGCTTGATGTGACTCTGCAGGTGGGGCCACCTCCTCTTGGCACGTTGGGATTTTCTCACAAAATCTACCGTGATTACGATAACTGAATGTATTATTAGGGTCTGTTTGTAACACGGAAAAAAATCTATGTTTCTGCATTTTTTTTTGTGTGAAATTGAACTAATTTTTGCGTGAGAAATTAAAACCTACCGCGCATTCTTGCTCTCTCTGTGCTTTACGCGCTTGCGGGGCTCCCGCTGTGCCGACGGATGGCCTCATGGCTGTGACTGGTGAGCATGGCCGCTCCTCAGGTCCAGTATGGGCAGGGCAGCGCGCGGCGGAGCTCGCTCATGCTGATGATGCAGCGACACAAACAGCGGGCCTAGGGACGCAGCAACCAGGCCGTGAGGAGACTGGCAACGTCGCAGGACTGGTGCGCTCTCGCGGTTACTGTGGCAGGCGACGTCGGCTGAGGCCGTGGGCGTTTGTGCTCAATTTTTTTGGCTACATGGTTGGTGGCCTCGTTTTGCTACGTATTTGGTCTCGATCTGGTTTGTATATGATAGTCTTGATTTGGTATGTAATTTCTATTTGGTATCGATCTAACTCGTGATGATCTTGATTTGGTTCTCCACTCCTCTTGTGCCTTGATCTAGACTCCGATGGTTCGGAAAATTGCATGATTCGTATTTTGTATTTAATTTATTGGCTTACTGTATTCTATTTGATTTTTCTTATTGAATTCGGTAAGGGAGTTCATCACATTGAAGCTGGGGCTTTAGGGTATATCACGAGTGCAGAACGGTATGAACTTGAGGATTAGAGCGGATGGTGTAAGAATGCAGGGGAGGCCAGCAAAATTTTGACTCTTTAATATTAGAAAAAAAAATAGATATAGATTAGATATTACAGCTATAGATAACCAAGAAAGTGTCAGCCCATGAACAGGACTAATTCTAAACAAATCTGGCCTGTGCCACCAAGGCCTAACTACCTTCACAGACAGATTCCGGGTTCTTCGCTCTGCTTCTTTTTCTAGATTAATTTTGGGCAAAATTTGCCAGGAGGCATCGTTAAAGTGTGGCTTTTGCCACGAACCACCAGAAAAAATTGTCTTTGCCAAGAACAATTACAATTTCACGTATATTTGTTGGTAGACACTATAGTTTATATAATAGCATTTTTATCTCACATAGGTCACAAAACACATAAATTTGGACAAAATACCCCTGCCCTTCACTAGTTTTGTAGGACCCAAGCCAAGCCTCGCCGGTGCCCTGGAGCCAAAACCTCGCCGCGCCGCCCACTGGCCATACTCGGCGAGCGCTGCTAGCAGCAGCAGGGTGACGGGTCTACATGCGAGTTGCGACACTTGCTCCGCCCGGGCGGGCGCCCGTGCTCGTCGTGCCGTCGCGGCGCCCGGCAACGTGCTTGCCGCGAAGCCCGCTCCCGTCCTTGCCGCCTGGTCGTGCGCATGCGCTCGTCGTGCCGCCGCGACACGTCTGGCCACGTACTCCCCGGGAAGCCCGCGTCCGTCCTCGCCTCCCGGATGTGCGTCCATGCTCTCCGCTCCGCGCTGCCAGCCTGCCACGCCGATCCTGCCTCCCAGCCACTGTCTCTCCACACCACTAAACCGTTCGTGATGCCCCACAGCATGCTCACCGCGAAGGTTGAGTCTGTTCTCGCCGCCCAGGCGTGCGCCCATGCCCGTCGTGTCGCCGCAGCGCCCGGCCATGTGTTTGCCTCGAGGCCCGCTCCTGTCCTTGCCGCATGGGCATGCGCCCATGCTTGCCGTGCCGCTGCCACGCCCGGCCACGTGCTCGCCGCGCGGGACGACGCCGCTGCCGAAAACTGCAGGCACAGCCGGCGGTGGAGAGGGTGCGCCGCGCCGCCGCGGCCTCTCGTCCTTTTTTCCGTGCGAGGCTACGAGCGAACGAAGCTGCGGAGAAGAGAAAGGTTAAGGCAAAAGGGCAAGGGCATATTCGTCATTTCAGTGTCTGCCTATTAAAATCAGATAAAATAATGGCTTGAGTGTCTTATAGCATATTAGCAAGGATTTATAGCAAAGCCAAACTTTTTTAGTGGTTTGTGGCAAAAGCTACACTTTAACGATGTCTCCTAGCAAATTTTGCCTTAATTTTGGCCGCGTCAGCCGTCAGACAAGAACAACTCCACACAAGTATTGATATGGGCGAAGCATGCCAATGGGCCACTTAAGCAGGCCAAGATCCATAAACAAACGTCAGGCAATTGCATGTTGAGCCAAAACAAACAAGGATAGGATATTAGGCAGTTTCGGCCCAGTATTCCCAACGATTGGAAGCGCTGGCAAAAGAACACCACGACTAACTTCACGGATCAACCTAAATGGCTAGGCTAGCTAAACTTCTTCAAACCCTAAAAAAACAAGCTAAACTTGTTACAAAACAAAAAACAAGCTAAACTACTTCGACCTAAAAGATTAACCTTCCAAAGATAAACTTACACAACACCGGTGAATCAAATAATCAAAAGTTGTTTTTAGAAAAGAATCATTGATTTCTTCACCATTTGCAAAAAAATTACAAGGACGTGCTCGGGAAATTAAAGGCAAGGAACAACGGGGTAAACAAAATGTAAAAGTACCCGACAGAAGTATATGCATTTGGCACTACGCACGGCAGCACAAATTAGCTCACTCGCTGGGTTGGACATTGCCTCCTGCTCCTGCTGTTGCGTCGTCGAAATCGTCCAAGCTCAAGCTTAGTGTTTGCAGTTTGAACCCAGCTCCCTGGATAGCTTCCACTAGGTTCGAGGCTACTCCAGTAGCTTGCACAGTTGTCTCCTTTGTTAACTGAAAAAGAACCGATAACAAGAATGTACTTCAAGCACATCAGACAATCGTTGTAAATGTGACATAGAATTGACTGGAGATATTACAGAGGAGAACGCCATCTACTGTTTTTAGAGAATATTCATAATACATTTCTTTGAAACACTGAAGCAGTTAGCGCCTTAGCGGTACATCAACTTGCTGTTAGTTTACCCATGATCTAGGTGGTGCCTACAAATTGCGGGTTTCATGCCCTTTCTAATTCAGAGCTCATATATATTCTTCACATAGGAATGAAACACAACAGTCTGAGAACTCCTTATGAAATAAAATAGCCAAGAAATCATGTCACTTAAGAAGTTCCAGCCAAGTTTTACTCAGGGATTACTATTTCTTCAATGTCTACAGGTTTTGCTGCTACAGTTTGTGTATTGGCAGTCAGCAGTCAAAAGGTAGGGTCCATTTTAATTATATTTGATTTTTGCATCTATGGCTGTTGTATCTTGACGATGTGCTCAAACAATAGTCAAATGTCTTACATGGATAAAATCTTTGTCTTGGTTTCCCATCCTCATCAAATCAGTAAAGTATATGGCCATCCAACCAAACAAATCCAATTTTCGAGCAACATAACAAATGAATGACAGAGAAATTCGAATACATATAAAGTTGTGTGCGTCTTGCAAAATGACTATGTTGAATACATAAAGTTGTTCAATTACTTCATTTGCAAGAAGACTGAAGTGATTTAGTATTTTAGTTTTTTATACTTGAACAAGGTTCTATATGCAGAACATGATTTGAAATCTGGTTCAGAGATCTTGCTTAGAATATTTAAACCTAAAAATAGGCTTTGAACAGCTGGCAATGTTAAAACTCTAAGATTCTAGTGTCTATTTAACCTTGGAGGCTTCAATAGAAGCTTCTTCTTTACAGGTGATTGTTTCTTCCTATATATATATATAATATATATTCAAGTTTCTAGAAAATGTGCTCCACCTCTAACTACGGATTAAACTCTTTCTCACGAAGTGAGAAGAAAAGATCAAACTGTTTCTCGACATGGTTGCAGGGACAGTTTGAGCTGAACTGCCGCAACGTGCAACGGAAAACCAATGCACAAAGATGAAGCGCACGAACTAGTGCCTAGTGGGAGCACTAATCGAACGAGTGGCAGGCAGCAGGAAAACCTGACGTACCACAACACTCGCTATGCCTTCTTCAGTGAGCACCTCTAGGTCCTTGACTCCTTCCATACCCTTCAATAAAGAAGATATATTTCTTCATTTATGATTTAGTATTTAAGTTCTGCAAACTAATTTGCAAGAAAAGAAAATGGTAATTAGCAGTAAAATAGGATGGAAAAAGAGCGAAGCCGGACCTCAAGAGACTCAGTGATCTTGGGAATGGCCCTCTCCTCCATGGTGCCCTCTGCCTTGAAGTAGAGGATGAGGGAGTCGGAGGTGTAGACGGGCGTCGCCGCCTCCGCGGTGGCCGCGCGCACTACGGCCATGCGGCGGCTTCTTCTCCTCCATCCGGGGGCAACTTCAGCGCTGGCGCAGAAGAGCTGCAGGGAGACGCGGCCAGGGAGGAAGGATACAGCGGCGACGGCGGCGGAGGGGAACAGGTGGCTAAACGCCGTCGACGACATTATCTTGCTCTTATCTCGGTTTGGCCACGTCGGTCGTAGAGCTACCTCTTTCGCTCGCTTGGCCAGTTAGTTTGTAGGGGAAGATGGGGATTTCTTAGGCTTGTTTAGTTCGGCCGGAATCCGCATTTGCACGGTGTTTGACGATGTGACGGCAAACACACGGTAGCAATTTTGTTTGTATTTGTGAATTATTATCCAAATATTGGCTAATTAGGTTTAAAAGATTCGTCTCGCAAAGTTCAACCAAACTGTATAATTAGTTTTTGATTTCATCATTTAGTACTCCATACATGTACCGCAAATTTGATCTGATAAGAAATCTTCTTTTTGCATAATGCTAAAGTTGGGAGTTTGGGGAACTAAACAAGGGCTTGGTCGTTTCGTTTTGAATAAGGTTTTCTTTTATCAAGGACCCAAGCACCTTAAATGGTAACAATAAAACAGTCCAACCAAAATTTTCTAATTTCTCCAATCAAAATTATACAAGTTTGTTAGTCAAAAACGTCTTCATATGGCCTAGTGTATCCTTGGACAAGTCCATGTCCCTGTGGCAATCACGTACAAACTAAAGAGTCATAATGTTTTACTCTTCGAAAGTGCTAGAATCCAGACGTCCGGACAGACGCCCACGCGCTACACTCCATTTCACGCTCCACACGGGCCCCGCACCGCCCAAGCGACAAGAGGGGAAGGGCGTGCGACGTCTCTGATTCGGAAGGACACGGCCGCGGCATCGTATAGATGCCCTGTCGGCGCGGGGAGAGACGATGCAGCAAACGATGGGGAGGAGAAATACAACCCCGATCTACTTTTGAAACACCAAGATACAATAGTTGCAACAACGTCTGAAGGCTTAAAACATGCTTCTGAAACACTTAAAAAAACATCTGGAAAATACTTGAAAGCCATTGCAACCATACGTAAACATCCAAATAAAACACATGCAACGTATGTGTGAAATATATGCAACATCCATATAAATACACTTGCAACATGCATCTAGAAAACATAGATGAAACATTCATCTGAAACATCTGAAACACTCGAAACATACGCTTGCAACATGCCTCAATTACAACATATACAACATGTGCAACATCCTTCGATCTACTTTTACAACATCCATATGAAACAAATCCAACATACATATGAAACGTCTGAAATACTTGAAACATATATATGCAACATAGGAGAGGGGAAGGTTGGCCGATCGATTCTGACCGCCGGGTGGGGGGAGCTTGGTCACTAGGATGAGAGAGGGCACCGTGCTGTGGTAGGGCAAACCCGCCCACTCCGCTGCAACACTACCGCGCCACCTCCATGGATCTCGTCGGGGTGGAGAAAGAGGGCCACCGAATCCGCGGGCGTTGGACGCTTCCAGTGGGTGAGGACTCCGGGGTTATAGTTGGCCAACGGGCCGGCCCGGTTAGACACAACACAGGCACGGGACAAGCACGACCCGCATAGTGTTGGGCCCACATGGCACGCCGTGCCTCCCAGGCCATGCTTATCCGGGCCTCGTGCCTGGCCTTTGGCCCAAGCACGGCTCTACAGGCCGCAATTCGTGTCGTGCCGGCCCATTGAGCATGGCCAAAATTGCGTGCCGTGCCAGCTCATAGCCCGATGACCTCAAAACCCCTCAAAATGATTCACTAACCAAATACTTATCAGATTTCATAAGTCACAACTCAAACAAAGACACAATCTGTCAAAACACTCAACTGTTCTAACTTCTAAGTCAAAAACTCAGGCAATCTTAAATCCAACAAAATAAGAAACAAAGCCACAGAGGAGAATTTAAAAGATAAATAAGCTGTTTGTGCAATGCTGTCTCATTAAAAACCTTTTCATGTAAAACTCACCTTTATGAGAAACCCTAGAAAGAGAAAAAGAGTGTAGCACAGCTCTTAATTAAGTCTTCCATCATTGTTCAAAGATCTCAAGTCACAGTTACAAATGACAGATACAAAATAGAGATAACAAATTAACATAACACTCTCTCCTGAAGCATCCCTGGTCATCCAGGAACTCAAATGTGACACATTTATTACATCAGATAAGTCTCAGTCCATTAGTCTCGATAAGCGTGGGTAATGAAGACATGCCACAATTAGAAGTAACCAGAACATAATATTAGTCCAATAGACCTAGAAACAAAAGGAATCACAGTCAAACATCTAACGGGTCCCAATGCCACGGGCTTAGTTGGGTGTAGACACGACCTTACTCGAATGCAGCTTCGAGGTTGAAGTCCAGATCTTCCTCTGTTCAACAAAGAAGGGTGATTACAAAGTACTCAACAAGTCCAACCTTACCCTACGGAAGGGGATAACAGTATATGCATATGTATATATCAAGGATAAGGCTTGATTTTATTTGCAGAAAGCTATCTTTAGACACATACAATGTTTCATTTCATAAATACATTTGCAAAAGACATATTCTCCATATATAAGAGTAATTCTGAAAAAGGGGTTTGTCACAATTTTAAGTGTTGCTGAACATGTTGTTCCCATAACACATGGTTGTCAACCATTTCTTTCCAAAATCACACTCATTCATATTTATACTCATCCCAACCCATCTAATTGTTGAAATCAAACCATAACCCGTTCGAGACCGCGGACACAGCTATCCGGATAAATTTTATACTCTGCAGAGGTTGTATATTTTCACCACAAGTAGGATATTGTAACTTAACACCGTCGTGCAAGCACAGATCCATCAGAACCATTACCCTCCATAGCTGAATATTGGCGCTCACCATGGGCACACTAAGGCAATAATATCATAATACAATAATTTACAGAGCTCATTACATTTCATACAATTCCTCAGTTCCCACATACATCTCTTAGTGTCCCGTTACACACCTGCCTGCAGGTGATTGCCATACCAACTAGGAGGATTTAGACTAAGCCTTGCCACATATAAGGTCGAGTGGTTGTACGATAAAATGAGTTAGGTGAGATGAATCATCAACTTAGTCCTTAATCAAGACAAGGCGGATATCTTCACGCTTAACCACAAAAAGTACAAGCCACAACACCACGACATCCCACAAAAAGAACACCGATCAGCCCCATCTCTAAGGTAATCGCCATCTATAACTTGTTCATTAACCCTTTCACAATAGCCACAACCTATCCTCACCACTCACACAGTTTTCATTTAAAATCATTGTATTTGAAAAATCATAGTGATGAGTATACATGATGGGTACCAAGTCCTAAGCATAGTAAATATCAATATTTCGTCGTAGCATATTATTTATTCGTAGGTTTAAACAAGACATTTATTGGTAATATCGATTCAAGGATGGCTATTCAAATGGATTTAGCTAAGCAGCGAAAATACCTCATGCGTATATCGTATATGCAATATTTAAAACGGCTTCTACGGGTTATGTTTAAAAATAGGATCAATATGCATCAAAGGAGATTAGATTGGACTTGCCTCCGTCGGCGTCCTCGACAAACTCCTACTGGAAGTTCGGGTCCTCGGGGTCAAACTCACGGTACTAACCTCTGACGTCCTCGTTCTCCGGCTCGTTCCCTTCGTCCTCTAAAAACGCGTAAATAACTGAACATGCAAACAAACACAATTAAATAATTATATATATTCAAATGAGCTCTAAGAATTATGAAATTTATCTGAGAGATAGATATTGATTTTAGATAAATTTAGGAAGATGAGTGAAACGGAGCTCGGATGGATGAGATATTAATTTTGCAAGCTGGCTGTTTAGTTAACTTCTGGAAAATGAAATGGCATTCGTATGTGCATGCACGTGATTGGTTGCTGGTGGGTACGTGCACGTGATGCTGAAGAGGTGTCCTGGGCTTCACGTAATGGCCATGTTCGCTTGTGTTATGATCTGTTTTTTCACCTCGTATTTTTTAACTGAAATAGTATTTTTTTTCTCACAATAAATTAGTCGGAGCAATATTTCAGCTTTTCAGTCAAGCGAACAGGTCCAGGGAGTGGGTGGGTGGGTTCAGGGAGTAACGAAGGGAGATAACTAGGAGAGAAAAAAAGACATGGACTGGCAGAGAGCACGGATGTCGGACTCCCGACATCGTCCGCCATGGCTGTCTGTCGGAGCTTCGCCCGACGGCGATTCCGGCCTCCATTTCCGGAACCGAGAGCATGGGGAGAGAGAGGAGGGCGAGGGGAAGGTCATGGGCCGCTCACCTCGAGCTATTGCGCCATGGAGTGGGAGATCGATGAGGGCGAGGTGGGTTCTTGCGAGGAACGGAGGGAGCTCAGGGGCTCAGTACAGGGAAGGAGAGGGAGAGGCGCGACTTAGGGAAGGTGGAGGAGGGTCTAGAGGTGCTCACCGCCAAAACAATCTAGCTGCAACGGCCGGACGCGGGAGATCAACGATGGTGGTCGTCTCTGCACAAGAACAGGGGTGGAGCACACTCGAGCAGGGGAAGAATGCAAGTGCGGAGCTGCGGAGCAGGACGGCTCAGTGTGGCTGCAAGGAGAGGCGAGAGGAGCGCCCTTCTATAGATAGCCCGAGGTGAAGATTGGCTGGCCGGCTCGCTCAGGGCCATGGCAGAGCTGGTATGTGGAGGGGCGACCGGCATGCGTGGTGCAGCAGCTGGTCAGTGCTGAGGCGACGCCCGTGTTGATGACGCGCGCGACGAGGCGGACAAGGCTGGCGAGGACGGCCGCAGCGACGTGGGTGGAGCAGGGCGACGTGCGTGATAAATGCTACCAGGAGTGTGCGTAGCTAGCTTGCTCTGTTGTGGGCTGCGTGTGTGTTTGTTGTGTGCTGTGCTTGCTGCTGCTAGTGGAGGAGAAAGGAGAGGGAGGTAGGGCCCACGATGTGCACAACACGACAGAAAGGTGGGGCCCACATGGCGTGGTGTCGTGCGAACAGCTGAGGTCGGCGAGGGGGGTGGTGGGGCCAGCGCGTGCGGACGCTGTTGGGCGAGGGTGAGCGGAGCGCGCGCGAGATAGAGGTGGGGACGGCTAGAGATATTATTGCTGCGATCCAAAGGATATATATTTGGACAGGAAGCAAAGGGACATATATGAGGTGGAATAAGTAGAAAGGGGATTTAAATAGAGCTCTAATGACTTTAGTTTTCAAAATAGATTTTGAAAATATTTTTGAGCAAGTGGTTTTTACGAATTGAATTTTCGGCCTGAAGCGCCCTTGGTCATCTAGGAACTCAAATGTGATACAATACCAGTCCCAGGAGGCTAGTAACATATTTATTACATCAGATAAGTCTTAGTCCAGTAGTCTCGACAAGCGTGGACAATGAAGACATGCCACTTAGAAGTAACCAGAACATAATATAGGTCCAACAGACCCAGAAACAAATGAATCGTAGTCAAACATCTGACGGATCCCAATGCCACGGGCTTAGTTGGGTGTAGACACGACCTTACTCTCAACACTAATTACCAGCAGCCCTAGATGTACCAGCCCCAGATGAACCAGTAGTACCAGCAGCCCCAACTGCATCTTCATCAAGGTATAGATTCTTGAAGGAGTCATCGAGCTCTTGGTTGTCAATAGCATGTTGTAATCTTCTTTCTTCCAACTCCCAATCCTTTATGCAGGCCAGCATCTCCATAGTTCAGGCAACAGGCGACGTCGTCGCTCTTCAATTATCCTTCCTGTCAAGCTGAAACATGATTCCGAAGAGACAGTAGAAATAAGAACAAACATAATATCTCTAGCCACTATAGATAGGATTGGATAGGTTAGTTTGTGGTCACGTCACCAGAGAAGTAAATTAAAATCATCCTCATATACAGTGACATTGTCAGTGTCCAGATAAATTAAGAGCTCACTACCAGTAGAACCATATGAAGATAAAGTGAGGGCACAGGCAGAGGAAGGACCAACAACAGATCCAGGACCTCCAAAGATTCTTCCCCATGCCTGTTTTTTCTTACCTGTATGGCTTGCAGGCTGTGCAACCCTTTGAGTCCTAGCTGCACCAAACTTTCTCTCATATTTGTTAAATAACTTATAAATTTTAGTTTTCACATCAGCATAATATGAAATATAATCACAACCAGTGCTCTCTTTAAGTAATTTCAGGACTCTGAATAAATCTCTTATCTTAGCTCTATGATCAAGAATAAATGTAAATGAATATAACAGAGGTATATGCTGTCAGTATTTAAGAAATTTAAGCTTCGTAGGATATACAATAGCAATGTCCTAGGCCTAGTGGTGGTCTATCTAGATACTTTAACAAACCTAGAGTTATGAGCACGAATAATGTAATCCTCATAGGCCTCTGTCTCACCAATACCTAACGATAAATCAAGCCTAGCAATCAAGTGACACAATTGAAAGGTCTTAATAGCTAGGGGGTGAATAGCCTATAAAAATCTCTACAACAACACTTAGCAAATCGATTAGACAAAATATGAGGCGAAGCGAGTGCTGCGCTAGCCTACTAAATATGCAAGCCACCTACCATAATTTTAGTTTATATAGTCTCTATCCACACAATAGCTATGTCACTACACTAAGTTAGTGTGCTCTCAAAGACTAACTAAAGAGCCACACTAACCAAACTAACAAGCTCTCACAACTAACTACACTAAAGAGCTTGGCAACTAGTTTATGGTAATGTAAAGATAGAGAGCAAGATGGTTATACCGCCGAGTCGAGGAATGAACCAATCAATCACAAGAATGAATACCAATAAAACCAATCACCTCAAAATCAAATGATGACACAATGATTTTTTTACCGAGGTTTACTTGCTTGTCGGTAAGCTAGTCCTCGTTGTGGTGATTTACTCACTTGGAGGTTCACGCGCTAATTGACATCACACGCCAAACCCTCAATAGGATGCCACACAACCAACACAAGATGAGGATCACACAAGCCACGAGCAATTTACTAAAGTACCTTTTAGCTCTTTGTCGGGGAAAGGTCAAGAACCCCTCACAATCACCACGATCGGAGCCAGAGACAATCACCAACTTCCGCTCGACGATCCTCGCTGCTCCAAGCCATCTAGGTGGCGGCAACCACCAAGAGTAACAAGCGAATCTCGCAGCGAAACACGAACACCAAGTGCCTCTAGATGCAAACACTCAAGCAATACACTTGGATTCACACCTAATCTCACAAAGATGATGAATCAATGATGGAGATGAGTGAGAGGGCTTTGGCTAAGCTCATAAGGTTGCTATATCAATGCAAATGACCAAGAGAGTGAACTTGAGCTGGCCATGGGGCTTAAATAGAAGCCCCCACGAAATAGAGTTGTTGGCTCCTCAGTCCACTGAAAATCGAGGCCACTAGACACGCTGATCAGATTGACCGGACACACCCTGCCAGCGTCCGGTCAACGGATGGCCGCCACGTCATCCCTCTCTTCAAATGTTGAGCGCCCAATCTCAACGGTTAAGTGATAATCGAACGCAGCACAGTGCCAAGACCGGACGCACCTCTACCGAGTCCGGTCGTTTCCAGAGAGTTCCTGAGAGAGCCAAATGATGACTGGACGCGTCAGTTTGATCATGATCGGATGCAGGACCCAGCGTCCGGTCACTTCAATAAGGTTTTAGAGGTGGAAATTCATGACCAGACGTGTCCGGTCATGCCAACCGGACTCGCCTAGCATCCGGTCACACACGGTCTTCTCTATGCGCTGCCACATCAGCAGGACCGGATGCTGAACAATGTTCAGCCAGAGTCTGGTCGCTTGCGTTCGGTCTCAGGCCGAGAGTACCATACTCTTTTATAATTGACCGGGCGCTGCTCCCCAGAGTCCAGTCACCACGTGACCAACGTCCGGTGCACTCTGTGAAACCCTATCTTTTCTGTATAGGGCGCCGGTGGCACCGTCAGACACTCCGCCAGTGAAGTTTCAAACCCTTGCTCCCAAGTGCTAAACATAATATGTATCACCTTTGTGTATGTGTGTTAGCATATTTTCATAAACATTTTCAAGGGTGTTAGCACTCCACTAGATCCTAAATGCATATGCAATAAGTTAGAGCATCTAGTGGTACTTTGATAATTGTATTTCGATATGAGTTTCATCCATCTTAATAGTACGGCTATCGAACCTAAATATGATCACACTCGCTAAGTGTCTTGATCACCGAAATAAAATGGCTCCTACCATTTATACCTTTGCCTTGAGCATTTTATTTTTCTCTTTCTTCTTTTCAAGTCCAAGCACTTGATTATCACCATGGCATCACCATCATCATGTCATGATCTTCATTTGCTTCACCACTTGGAGTAGTGGTATCTATCTCATAAACACTTTGATAAACTAGGTTAGCACTTAGGGTTTCATCAATTCACCAAAACCAAATTGGGCTTTCAACAATTCAGATCTAGCCACATTAGGTTTATAGTCCTAGTTATGTACATAACCACCAGGATTATAAGCAAGCTAGACTGAACCCTAGCAACTTGATCAGTTTTCTGCCTATAAGATTTCTGGTGCCTCTTCAAGTGCCCAATGCTAACATTAGATCTAGCAGACAAAGTATGCTTACACATTTTACAGGCAGCTTTACTGTAGATTTCCCTACCATTCACGGTCTTATAGATCTCATCAAAATCAGTCCACACAGTAGATTTACGCTTACCAACACCAGGTCCAGAAGAGGTACCAGTACCAGTAACAGATGGAGTTAAGCCGTTGGAGCAGACCGGGGTCCCAGTCGCCATCGCCCCTTCACCACCGCCACCGTCTAGATCGATCAGAGCAGCAGAGACGCTACTGACATCGATACCGAACAAGACAGCAGCGTCCTCACGAGTGTCGTCGTCGTCCTTAGGGGCCAGGCCTGCCGTGATTAGATCATCGTTGTCGGTGAGCGGCCAGACTATCTCGTCATCAGCACCAGCCATGGTGCCCTTGACCGCGAAGGGCTCTCCAGCACTGTTCCTCAACGATGCGCGAGGCTGCCTTGGTCGCTCTATGCCACAGCTAGAGAACGACGCATCAGCTACCGACCTATGCAAAGAGATGAATGAGGATGAAAAGAACAGATCAGAATAGATCAATCATCAATGGAAGAAGAGGAGGGTTAGGGTTAGGGTTAGGGTTAGGGTTGTACCTACGTAACCGGAGCCCGGTGCTAAAGAAGACGAGGGCCACCTAGAGAAGACGACCACCGGTTAGAAGGACGGCGAGTGACGAAGGAGGGATAGACGGGGACACGAACTCACATAATCACCGAGATCTAGAGGGGAGATAGGGATAGGGAGAAGGAAGAGGAGGAGAGGGGGGGGATCAGGTAGGAGGAGTAGGGAGCTGCTCGCCGATAGCAGGCGGATCGTCGAGGTCACCTCACCGGAGTTGAGGAGGCGAGGGCGCGAGGCGAGATGAGAGCGGTGCGGTGGATCATGGGTGAAATGAACTAGGGTTCGGGGTGAGGGAGAGGGCGCCGCAGCATGCCGCTTATATATGAGGGGGGAGGCGGGGAGCCGTTGGGCCGCTTCACGCTGGGCCTTGGGGAGGAGGGGAGTAGGGGACTGGGCGAGGGGGGGGAGGCCGGGCCGCTGCCGGGCCGACCGTTGAAGGCCGGGCCAGGCCGTGCCAGCCCACGGGCCTAAGCAGCGACCTAGGCACGACCTGCTCCCTCGACCCAGGCCCGCTGATCATCGGGCCGTGTCGTGCTTGGGCTGGGCCAAAATTGTGGGCTTTGTGTCGGGCCGCCGTGCCGCGGGCTGCATGGACATTTATAACCGGGGTGAGGGGAAGGGCGCCGCTAGGGTGGGGGAGGAGGCCACCGGGGTGGGAGAGGAGGACGTCGGGGTGGGGGAGTGCGCCGCCGCCGACCAGGGAGGCAGCCATGGCCACACGTCAAGGTAGACGTGGGGCACGAGCATGGAGGGGAGAAGACAGCAAGGGACTGGGTGCGGAGCGAGCGGAGTGAATCATCCATCCGTTCCAGACGTCTTAATTGGAGCATTACCGTTTACTCTTGGTGTAAAAGGGCAACATGGCATATATAAGCTGATCCTCAATGAAATAAACTTCCTAGTCTTGTGAAATTCCTGTATTCCAGGCCCTTAAACAATCAACAAGAAATTTCCTTCACAAGCACATTGCCAGCTCTGCCAGAATTGATGGGATAAGCAAATGCTTTGCTTCATGACGATCATGAAAGAAAACAGGTGAGCACAAGCAAGTGGTTCGAGCTGTTTTTTCAACACAGAATGGAAAGGAGAGATCACAATGTTGGTTTTGTCATCATATCTTGGGATTTGCATGAGTAACATTGTTGTTACTACATTAGTACATGGATTCGCCCCCTGATACGGTTTTCCAAAATTGATTTACAGGCCAGGAGTTTTGTGTACAAAATTATTCCAAACAAGCTCCCTCCCCAAGTAGTATGGAAAAGCGGTTTCCCAAGCTGACCGCAGAGTGACCTATGTATTAATTCAACAATCTAAAGTACAACTTGCTGCATGCAAAACTCTGGAGTTCCAGGCTACTTGCCACACACCTATACGTCTTTTGCCCCCAAGTGCATGGTAGCGTTTAAGCTCTCTCCAAAAGAATGAATTCCACCAAATGATCCTCAGAAAAGAGACGGTTCAATAGGGTATGTTGACATCACTCCTTTCAACTGACAGCTGCGGCGGCAGGTTGTGGCTGCAAATCAATGACACCATAACACCGACCACAAAGAGTAGGATGGTCATGGAAAGATCCAACGTCTTGGGTGTAATTCCAACACCTCTCACACTTTGCACCATCCGCACGAGTCACACCAATCCATATGTCTCCAGTGCGTGGGTTACTGAACTTTCCTGTGTATGGTACAGATGATGTAATTTCTTCATTTAGGATTGGAAGAACATCCACCTGCAGAAAATGAAGGAAACGTTAAGCATATTATGTGTAGATAGTGCAAGATGGTCGTTTTGAAAAGCATGTCTGACCTGAGATGTAATGAAGAGGCGATGCAGAGCGTCTGCGTCATTAGATGCAGAAGATAGCTCCTTCAGCTTTAATAGTGTATCTGAACTTTCGGTATGGACATAAACCTTCGCATCTAAGCTCGAACCAATCAACTTTCCAGTGCGAGCATTCTCCAAAATTTTGTTAACCTCTGACCTCAGCTGCATATACCAACATAATTTTACAATTTACATAATAAAGAATCAATTTTGAAGATAACCAAGTGCGCAACTGAAATATACCAATAAAAGGAGTTATCATGAATTCAAGATTGGACAACACACCTAGTGTATGATCAGCAAATTTAGTAGAAATGCTGACATTTCACATCACAAGAGGTTTATTATGGTCAAGTCAATTTTTTTTTCTTTGCCTGCCTGTTTGTTTAACCTCTAGGAAGTACAGATTTCTAATGCTATAGAATATGAAGCCTTATATATAGAATGAACCATATTTGTGGAAAGACAATAGAGCCACTTCTTTCTTTCCATTTTTTGAGGGCAAAAACTTGATGCAAAAACTTAAGTACCTCCAGGATAACACCCAGGAAATCAACATCATCCTTCGGGGATGAGAGCCATTCTTCATTCTTTTCTGGCCATTTCAGGTCAAAAACAAAGTTTGCAAGGGATCCATCCTGCAAGGTGTATTGAAAGGGTAGGTTCTGCCAGACATCCTCAGCTAGGTGAGGCATAATCGGGGAAATGGCCCTAACAAGGTAGAGCAGATGTGCCATGAGGACAGTCTGACAGCTTTTCCTTGTGAAGCTAAATCGGCCTCTGATAGGACAGAAATTGAATCATCAAAATTCTGAATCCATATTATAAAACGACAATAGCTAAGATTTTGATCCAATAGAATAAAATCAGGAATACTCCGTATGAGAGAAAAAGCCATACCCAACATAAAGCCGATCCTTTGCAACATCCAAATAGAAATTGGACAAACCAACAGTAGCAAATCTTTGAAGCGTCTGAGACATGGAGGATAAGAAGTCAGTAATGTAAAAGCATAAAACATATGTAAATTAGAGCATCCTGATCAAGTAACAGAGGAATTAGGAGTATATTAAGTCAGTACCATCAAACACACAACATAGTATCATGTCATGTGCTTATGACTAGAAAGTTAAGAAAGCTACAGAAACCCACAGATTCAAAAGGCCAGGGAGTTTATTGAACAACATATTGCCACTTTCAAGCAAAAACTATGTGATCAACAAGCATACTTTCTGTTTACCAGAAGCCCGTCTAAAATAAACCCAATGAAACCCTATCCCAAACACAGACTGCATGCATGAGAATGCACATGTACACATACTCGTTACAATGTAAAGTTCAAAGAAAGGAAAAAGTAGAAGGAAGAATAAGTCAAATATGTGAAATTGGCACAGACAAACAAAATGTAGACATACCTGATATACTTTATAGAATTGGTAACTTTCATAACTATCCTTCATGGAAGCCATGACAGTCTCCAGTTGGAAAAGTGCATACTTGTCAATTTTTGGCAGGTCATTGTAGGGCACAGAATTATCCGGCTATAAAAAGAAACATAGAGAAACAAACATGATTTTATAGGAAAAGAGATGTTCATTGAAATGGAGGTAAAAGAAACAAAAGAAAAGACAAAAGTAACAGTTATGAAATACTAATCCAAAGGACATTTTAGAATATCATCAGCTAAGGAAACATCTACTGAGATAATTCCCTGATCCAAGCAATATATTCCTTAACATATAGATCTAGCTCACTCATTCCATTCATGCTTTTGGCACATCGTTATCACTTATCAGAAAACAAAATGAAGAGATGTGTTTGACCACATGGACATACCTTCCAATCATGGAGATTCGACAGCAGAAATCGCATCGTGCCTCGTAGTTTTCTATACATGTCAGACATCTGGCGCAAGATTTGTGGACCAATCAACACATCGGTAGAGTAATCAACACTAGAAACCCATAGACGGAGAACATCTGCTCCATAGCCAGGTTCTTCCTGCACATGACCAATGAACATTTCATTCTGCGTAAGCAAAAGCAAAAAAGTTCTTTCAGGAACATACCCTTTGGTTTTTGCCACCAACAATGATTTTCTCTGGGTCCACTACATTGCCATCTGATTTACTCATTTTGAAACCCTTTTCATCCAGTACAAATCCATGTGTAATAACACTGGAGTAGGGAGCCTTCCCTGTTTTCTCATGGAAAAATTGAAGAATAGTTTAGTGTTACGGCGTGGACGGGTACGATGGGGAGATCGCAGGGGGGAGTGGAGTAGAAGGCTGGATTGAGAATTGGAGCGCAAAGGATATCGAGGAAGTGGTGCAGCGGGAGGTTCGCCGGCGGCAGTGGCAGAAGCGCTCGCAGCCACCGTCGAAGGTAACCCGCCCACCTTGGGAGGTTTATTCCTTCTTCGGTAAGATCTATTACAATCTCTAAGTGCCCTTTATATAATAGGTGCACTCCTAACAAACCAAAATAGATTTCCTAAATATAGATTTCCTAAATATCATCCCTTTCCTCTCCTAACTTAATCAGCCGAGCCCCTTAGCCACGGCTGGGCCTGGGCTGGCGCCTATACTGACGCCCTACAAAGGCGTCTATAACACTTCCCTCCTCCCCAACTCCCCAACAAACAGCTCGTCCGCGAGCTGGAATGCTGGATAGCGCTCCTTGAAGTCATCAATATCTTCCCAAGTAGAATCAGCTGCAGTCCGCCCTTCCCAATGAACAAGGAGTTGCCAGCGACCCCGGTTCAAGCGAGCACGCACCACTGCAGCCGGAGTAGGAATGACACGCCCATGAAGCGTGGATGGAAGAGGAACAATGGCTTCTGGAGGGTCCCCTTCATACTTCTTCAGCAGCGCCACATGAAAGACATCATGAATACGAGCCTTCGACGGAAGACGCAGACGATAAGCCACGGCGCCCATGCGCTCAACAATCTGATAGGGTCCAAAGAACCGCGGCCCTAGCTTGGAGGAGGCCGCCATAGTAATACCAACAGCTGTGCGCTGATGAAGGCGGAGCAGCACCCAGTCACCTACAGCAAACTGCACAAACCGGCGCTTCTTGTCATGGATCTCCCGCATAGTGTCCTGAGCCAATACCAAACGATCACGAATGTCCAGCAGGAACTCATCACGGTCACGAAGTTGGCGATCAACAGCAGCCACCCGAGCCGACCCAGGAAGATAGGAAACCATCGACGGTGGAGACCGGCCATACACTACCTCAAACGGTGTAGCGCGCAGGGCAGAATGGTAGGAAGTATTATAACAGAATTCCGCCCAAGGAAGCCACTGCAACCAAGAACGAGGCCGATCCCCTACTAAACAACGCAGGTACATAACTATGATACGATTAGTGACCTCAGATTGCCCATCTGTCTGTGGATGAAATGCGGAACTGCGTAGTAAGGTCACACCAGCCAGCTTGAAAAGCTCCTCCCAAAAATTGCTAGTGAAAACAGTATCCCGATCACTCAATAGAACATGTTGTCGAAGAAGGCACGAGCGACGGAGCTAGCTGAGTAGGGGTGACTCAGGGCGATGAAATGCGCCATTTTGGAGAAGCGATCAACCACAGTAAGAATCACGGACTTGCCGCCCACACGCGGAAAGCCCTCAACAAAGTCCATGGCGATGTCGCTCCACATGTTCAGGAATAGGAAGTGGCTGAAGAAGACCAGCGGGATGCAGGTGTTCGGTTTTATTACGCTGACAAACAGCGCAGCCTTTGACAAAGTCTCGAACCAGCCTATGCGCGCGTCGGTTGTAGAAGGATGCACGCAGCCTGTGGAGTATCTTCTGCGAGCCTTCATGACCGGCAGTGTGAGCCTCACGCAATAGTTGCGGCCAGAGCGGCGATTCATCAGGAACGAAGGGACGTCCTTGGTACAACAGCAGACCGTCCACCATCGTCCAGCCGTCAGGCGCGGTGCCAGCAATGATCTACGCCTAGAGTTCCTGGGCCTGAGAGTCACGCTGAATCTCAGCGCGCAGGACATCATAGATGGCGAACGAAGGCCCGGAGAGTGCACATGCAGCGACAGTACTGGAGTCCATATCACGGCATGATAAGGTGGCTGCCACCGTGTTCAGCTTCCCTGGTCTGTACTCAACTGAGAGGTCATATCCGAATAACTTGGTGACCCAAGTGTGCTGCGGTATCGTCGTTAGGCGCTGGTCGAGAATAAACTTCAGGCTCCAATGATCCGTCCTCACAGTAAAGGCACGGCCCCAGAGATAAGGCCGCCAATGGCGAACTGCCTCGACGAGACCAATCAACTCCCGCTCATAGACCGGAAGCTTGGCATGGTGGGGCGCCACAGCGCGGCTGAACAAGGCCACCACACCATCTCCTTGGTGGAGGACTGCACCAAAACCAGCCCCTGACGCGTCACAGTCAACGATGAAGCGCTTGTCGAAGTCAGGCAGTTGAAGTAGAGGGGCGGACGTCAACGCCCTCTTGAGCGACAGGAAGGCCTCCTCTGCTGCAGGTGTCCAGGAAAACGCCTCACGCTTGAGAAGCGTCGTGAGGGGCGCAGCCACACCACCATAGCCTGCGATGAACTTCCTATAATATCCTGTGAGGCCGAGAAACCAGCGGAGGGCGCGAGCTGTCATCGGCCACGGCCAAGCTTCCATCGCCTCGATCTTCGTTGGATCCATAGCAACTCCCGCGGCCGAAATGATGTGGCCCAGGTAGCCGACCGAGAGTTCGTCAAAGAAACATTTGGAGCGCTTGGCGAAGAGATGGTGCACGCGCATCTGCTGCAGCACAGTCCGCACATGCTGCAAGTGCTCTGCCGTCGAACTGAAGATCAAAATGTCAAAAAAAAATACAAGCACGAAACGACGGATATATGACTTCAAAATACCATTCATAAGTGCTTGGAAGGTGGCAGGCGCGTTGGTGAGACCAAAGGGCATGACGAGGAACTCGAAATGACCGCGATGCGTCCGGAACACGGTCTTGGCAATGTTGTCCGGGTGCATGCGCACCTGGTGATACCCGCTACGAAGATCGATCTTGGTGAAGAAACGAGACCCTTCAACTCGTCAAGGAGTTCATCAACCATTGGAATAGGAAACTTGTCCTTGATGGTGCTGTCGTTAAGAGCGCGAAAGTCGACGCAGAAGCGCCAACTGGCATCTTGCTTGCGAACGAGGAGCACCGGGGAGGAGAACGGCGAAGTCGACTCCCGGATGATCCCTTGCTACAACATATCATCGCACTGCCGCTCAATCTCGTCCTTGAGGAGCTGTGGGTAGCGGTAGGGCCGCACAGCCACCGGTGGGGAACCAGGGACGAGGTGAATACGGTGGTCATGGCGTTGGCTTGGAGGCAGCCCGCGCGGCTCCTCGAAGATGTCTGCATAGGACAGCAGCAGCTCCTCCAATATAGTTCGGGGATCGGCGATAGCATGGGCAGCCAACGCCTTGCTGCCCAGGCCAGTCCACCTGTGAGCACGCCCTCGGTACCAAAAGGCCATCGAGAGGGCGTCGAAGTCCCAAACGATGGGCCCCAAAGAGCGCAGCCACTGAACACCGAGAACCAAGTCAAAGCCGCCCAAGTCGAGGGCGACACAGTCGATGGAGAAGGGTTCCTCGTAGATGAGAACCTCCGTGGCAAGGCACACGCCGGGGCTGCGGACACGATCACCATTCGCGACCAACACGGACAGCCCATCACGTGACGAGACTGGCAAGCCCAGGCGAGCGGCCACCTCCGTATGGATGAAGGTGTGCGTGCTGCCGATATCAACCAACGCTTTGAGTGGAACACCCGCGATCGTCACCTGTAACATCATAGAGATAGCATGGCCGAGGCCAGTCAACGCGTGTAGGGAGATCTCCAAGTTTGAGATGTCGTCGCCGAGCGGGTCCTCCTCACCTTCCTCAAGCTCCATGAGGAAGACGCCCTTGGCCGCACACTTGTGATCCTTGGAGTATGGTTCCGGGCAGAAATAGCACTGCCCGTTCTGCCTCTTCTCTTGCATCTCGGCCGGTGTCAGACGACGAAAGCGAGAACGTGTCCCTTCTGGCTTGCCGTCCTGCAGACCAGCAGCAGAGCCCGTAGCGCTGGTCGAAGCCAAGGCGCGGCGAGTGGATGACTTCGGTGGTGCCGAGCTGTTAACAATGGAGGCCTGCTCTTGCCGCTGTTCATAGGCCCGCGCTAAGCTCATGGCCTGCTGCAGATTGACAGGGTGCTGCATTTCCACATCAGCAGCGAGCGGCTGTTCCAAGCCACCGGTGTAGAGATCAATGGTCGTCCGCGTGGAGAGGTTGTCGCAACGCGAGAGCAGTGCGAGGAAGCGCCGCGAGTCCTCCACGGTGCCCGTGCGGACCAGGGCCTTGATCTCGCCAACAGAGTTGGTGCGGATGGGTGGCCCGAAGCGAAGGTTGACGAACTCGACGAAGCGTGGCCAAGAGACCATCCCAAAGTCGCGCTCCATCTGATAGTACCACTCGGCTGCGATGCCATCCAGATGCAATGACGCCATCCACACCTTCTCATCCTCTGGCACACGATGCCCGCGGAAGTAGTTGTCACACTTATTGAGCCAATTCAAGGGATCCGCCTCTCCATTGAAGCTGGGAAACGGAATTTTGGGTGGGCGATGAGGCTCCTGGCGGCCTTCGACGTTGCCTTGATGACGGTCGCCGTGGTCGAAGAGACGGTAGTCGCGGCCTCCGCGATCGAATTCCCGGCCGCCCCTGTCCCGGTCGAAGCCGTAGAAATCGCGGACGAAATCACGACCGCGGTCACGGTCGTAGCCGCCCCGGTCACGCGCGTAGGGGCCGCGCTCGAAGTCACTGTCGCGCCCGTAGTTGCGTCCGTAGTCGGCCACAGAGTCGCGATCGATGCGACCCGGCTCGCGATGACCAAAACGATCGCGCGGGTCCAGGAACCGCTCGCGATCGCGCAGAGTCAGCGCACAGATTCCTCCCAGGCGCGGTTCGGATCCATGTCGTCGTCATGAGCATCACCGCCTTCGCGGGTGTTGTCTCTGCCGGCGCGGATGTCATCCCTGCCACCCACAGCATCATCCATGGCAGCGCCCTTGCCGGCATCGGCCTTGCCAGACTCGATGCGCGCCAGCTGCTGGTCATGGGAGTTGAGGCGATTGGTGATGGTGGTGAGCTGACCCAAGATGCGATCCAATTTGGCATCCATGGCCGCAGGATCTTGGGTGCCGGACATGGTGATCGATGCACCCGTGAAGGTCTCTGATACCAAATTGTTACGGCGTGGACGGGTACGATGGGGAGATCGCAGGGGGGAGTGGAGTAGAAGGCTGGATTGAGAATTGGAGCGCAAAGGATATCGAGGAAGTGGTGCAGCGGGAGGTTCACCGGCGGCAGCGGCAGAAGCGCTCGCAGCCACCGTCGAAGGTAACCCGCCCACCTTGGGAGGTTTATTCCTTCTTCGATAAGATATATTACAATCTCTAAGTGCCCTTTATATAATAGGTGCACTCCTAACAAACCAAAATAGATTTCCTAAATATCCTCTCTTTCCTCTCCTAACTTAATCAGCCGAGCCCCTTAGCCACGGCTGGGACTGGGCCGGCGCCTATACTGACGCCCTACAAAGGCGTCTATAACATTTAGACAAATGGAACTTTAGATGGAAAAAAAAGAGTTAGAGAAAAAGGCTATTATTATTTCACACTACAAACATATCATAGAAAAGCAAACAATATGGGTGGCAGGCTTTCCACACTTCTACATAGAAAATGTTTAAATAAAAAAAACAAGAACATGAAATTGAAAAGGCATGGAAATTGTTTGTAGGAAAAGATATAACCATGGAGGAATCAGAAAACAATGACAAGAAAATAACTTTTAAAACTAAAAAAAGAACACAAATACCTGTAGTAGCAATGCTAGTCAACAATGAGCTCTGGAACCATCCACGATGTTGATCTGAACCTTCAAGATAAATATCCGCAGGAAAACTAAGACCGTCCCTTTTTGCTAAAACAGCTGCCCATGAAGAGCCTGAATCAAGGAAAGATATAGATATATATAAAAATCAATTTCTGATGAGAGATGATTGTAGAACTCAGAGGATTGATGCAGTAAAAAGTACAAAAGCAGCATCAACCATCAATGTACAAGATAGCAACATCACTTTGACACTTCAGCTCAATTTTCAGGATATATAGAAAAAAAGATAGATTCAAGTCAAAGAAAAAAATTCCCTCCAATCTTTTCTATTTCATGTTTCCAAATTTATATCAAACCAAAATTTACATAATTTGACCAACAATATTCAATATGTTATCACACAACCAAAACTGGACATATGAAAACTATAGTACTAAATGACCACTAAAAATACTTCTACAGCATTACTGTATCATCATAATTCCCCGACAAAATTAATTCTGTCCATTGGAAAAACATATCACTGAGCTATACATTTCAGTAGAGGAATAATGAAAACAATGTACCAGAGTCAAACCAAACATCCATTGTATCAGTTCCCTTGCGATATTCAGATGCTTTGTCCCGATATCTATCTGGAAGAAGTTCCTCAGTTGTCATATACCACCATGCATCGCTACCTTTCTTCAATACAATAGCTGCACAAAATGCAACATATATTTATTCGAGCACAAGAAAATAACACAGAATTCTTTCCCCAAAAGAACCAAACTATATCCAGCACTTGAAATATAAGCCTGCCAAACATTGGGTTGTTCTATAATAATGTAGAGAACTACAAATCTCATAACAGTCGTCCCATAATGGATGGACATGTCAATTGAACTTTCTAAGGATGCAGCAAAATGGTTCTGAGACTGAAAGATAACACATCATTCAGTTAATGGTTTGCTCATAAAAGCTCTTACAGGGTTACTGCCTAAAACTTGGTACCCTCCTCAGACACCAGCAAACAAGACTTTTGGGCATGCAACTGCTTTGGCAGTGATGATGTTCCAACCACAACAGAAATATCGCAAAGAAATGCAAGAAATAGACAGATATACCCTTGATGTGTTCAATAGTTTCTTCAGTTATAAGAGGTTCCTGTGAGTCCACATGGTAAAAAACTGGAACAGGAACACCCCAAGTTCTCTGACGTGAAATACACCAATCAGAACGGCTAGAGGTCATGGCAACAATCCTGTTTTGCGCCTGGGAACATCAAACCAAAGTCATGAAACATGGTCTTCTTATATCAAACAACACAAGATAGCAGCAATAGAAGTAACAAGCAGTAGTATTTAATCATTGCAGATTGGCAGAGGGTTTAAAAAGGAAAAATAACTAAAAAATATTACATAGTGCCAAAAATGCAATTACTTGGTCACAGTAAATGGGATCAAACAATCACTTACACTCAGAAGACATAATTCAAGACCAGTGGACATAAATAAGGAAAATAATTTCAGGATCTGGCATCAAACATGAACTGACAACTTAAAAAAAAAAAGAGAGAACCCAACTTAAATACCTGAGAAGGAACCCAAGTTACTCGTCTGATTGCATCCATTGCAGCATTACGGAAACCATCCACAGATGCAAACCACTGCTCAGTTGCTCGGAATATAGTTGGTTCTTTAGATCTCCAGTCATAGGGGTACTTGTGTTCTGACAACCAAGTGAAACTAATCAGTCAAACTTCTATGATAAAATTGGAAACAAAAGAACATGAAGACTATCGTCAAGTTACTAACTGTATGGCTCTTCTAAAATGAGTGAATACTGTTCATCCAGATACTTCACAACTGCAGTATTGCCAGCCCCCAGGACAGACAAACCACTGAACTGTCCAGCTTCAGCTGTGAAGTTCCCTTCATCGTCCACGGGAGAAATAATAGGAAGCCGATACTTCAAACCTGTTATGTAGTCTTCCTGGCCATGGCCAGGGGCAGTATGAACAAGGCCAGTGCCCGATTCAGTTGTAATGTAATCTCCTCCTAGAACGACGGAACATTCATTGCCATTCACAGGATGGGCATACCTGAAGGCACCAAGCATGGCATGAATAAGCACATATAGATGGTTTAAATAAAAGCTGAGCAACCATTATTGAGAGGTGCAACACAAAAAACAAACCTGCAGTGCTCCAAGGCAGATCCGGGAAATGATTTGTGGACTACAAGCTTCACTCCCCATTTGGACTCAAGATTTGTGACAAGATCAGAAGCCACAATAACGAACAATTTTCCTTTCTCAGAACTCAATATATTTCCAACTTTTCTTTGTTTACCACCAGATGTTGACTCACTTTCAAATACAGACTGTACCTCAGCTACTGCATAAGTAAGCTCCGGGTTCACAGCAACGGCTGGTAAAGGAAGGTAGAGACAATTTTAGACAAGTTATTATATTTCCTAAATATTTAATCAAAGGAATACAACAGATAAAAGTTAGCAGACAGGCAGATCTAACTGCAACGTTGCACAACGAGCATGTTTGTTTCAGTAGCAGGATAAGCAGATCAATCATACTTACAAGTTCCCATGCAATTAGTTTCCATATGATATATCCATCTTTTGTGCATTTTACTAGTTTACTACACAAAATTGTAGATAGAGATATTGTTTGTCGAACTGAATAGAACAAACTTCACATGGGGAAAACTTAAACAGTTAAGAGCTATGCCATTTACTCCTTTGATAGTTAAATCTCATGTTTTTCCATATACAAACAAATACATGCACGCTGAATACTCTATTTTCAGCTAGCAACAAGTTTAAATTTCAAAGATAACTTGAGGTAGCTCTCATGATATCTTATTTAAAAGGTGTCTCTCACTGGATGTTTCCCTTAAAATAAAGCAAACAAGGCATCACCTCACCAGCATTAGCCGGAATTGTCCATGGAGTGGTGGTCCATATGGCCAAAGATACATTTGGAAGAAATTCGTCTAGCATCCCAGATTTAGATGGATTGGTAATCTTGAATGCGGCATATATGCTTCTGGAAATGTGATTTTCGGAATACTGGAGAAGGATAAAAGGGACATATATGAGGAAGCAAAAACTATGGACAGATTTACCAACACAGTGCATGTCATATGTTCTTCAAGAGTATCAAATATACAACAAGAAAAGAATGCTTAGGTAATTACTTTCCATTTTATCCACAAACAAGAGACATGCAGATTTAGGATGCGATCGGAAGAGGGGATCTGTTCTACAAATATTAGGATTTGAATCCGAATTCCCACTATCCAAACAAACTCAATTTCAACTTCACGGTGTCACTATATTAATCAAATGTCTCTTTTTCTACAAATTGGAACAGAGCTATGCAACTTATTAACCGAAAGAGCTTCAATGTTCTGTTTCCTTGGTTTAAACAAATATTACCAGAAATATCCACCCTCAGGAAGCACACTTACAATGACAGAATCAGAACAGTTAAGCATTTTTCCTATGTATTCGACAAATTACAATAGTGTATTCCATGCATACCTCCAGTTCAGCTTCTGCCAAAGCTGTACGTGATGATGGACTCCAATGGACAGGCTTCCGTCCTCTATAGATATATCCTTTCATAACCATTTGACCAAACACTTCCAACTAGCATAACAAAATGGATAAGAAAATGTAATTACTTTTGTTCTGTAAGATGTTCTAATTGCAATGGAACATGCTCATCATCAGAACATAAAATTTACAGTACACCATACTGTCGATGCATATTTGCTGGCCACACAAATAGATTTAAAGAAAGAAAATTAAATGCACTAATCTAATGTTGTCCAGAAGATAAGAGATACGGAAAAGAAAACTCGAGTAATGTCAGACCTCCAAGTTCTCATTTATGTCAAATACACATTAATATCATTGCCATATTCTGTAAAAGCAGGTAGCAGATAGAAAACCTGAGCAGCTTCATATTCGGGTGACAGAGTTAGGTAAGGGTTGTCCCAATCGGCCCATACACCATACCGCTGCAAACAGTAGACTTATTGCTTAATTACACGATACAAAAGGCTAAAAAATGAAAGGCTTGCATCGATCAACAGAACAAGAGCCACAACATGAATTTGGCTTCTGTTTAGAAAACTGCAAACACACGATAAAACATCACCAAAACAGATAGCATCTGCTGACAAGTTAGATCAACTTGCTATTAAAAAAATTTAAGGGATGAAAGGACTACCTTGAAAGATTTCATTTGTGCATCGACTGTTGCTTTAGCAAATTTTGCAGCCTTTTGCCTTAATTTTATGGGTGTAAGAGCACTCAAAGTTTCCTTATCCATTGACTTCAAAACTGCAGAAAATAATTAGCAATTACTTGGTCAGTCTCATGTATGCACAAAAGTTTGCAGCTGTTACTCCACCAAATCTAATAAATGAGCATAACTAGATGAACTTATATAGATCTTTGTACAAATGAACTTGCCTTTTAGTTCTATTGGAAGGCCGTGGCAATCCCAACCAGGAACAAAGGACACTTTATGATTCTGAAGCAGCTGCATACAGAAAAAAGCATAAGCAAAGCTGTGATTCTGAAACACTAACCGAGCAACAGTCATATGAACAGCAGTTAATACCTTGTAGCGATTTATAAAATCTTTGAGGATTTTATTGAGCGCATGGCCCATGTGAAGATCACCATTAGCATACGGAGGGCCATCGTGGAGAACAAATGCAGGCTAATCAATCATCCAAACAGAACAAGCAATTAAATCAGATTAACAGATCTATTAAATTTCAGGTATGTACTTGAAGATATTGACTCACCCCAGTGTTCCTTTCAGATACCCTTTTCAGAACCTGATTCTCATCCCATAACTTTTGGAGCTCTGGCTCCCGTTGTACAGAATTCGCTCTCAGCCCAAATGTTGTTTTCGGAAGATCCACAGTGTGCTTATATTTTCCATCCTCTTGTTTTGCACCTAGCAAGAGCAAACAAGCCAAACTCAACTCTAATACTTTGTTTCTGACAATGGAAGAAGGACTGATTGCCAGAGCAGAGCTCAAACTGTCAATTATCAACAAACTGCTTTGTTTTTTTTTTTATTTGAAACAAATCAGATCAAGTTTATGGGGATAAGCAAGCAATGACATATGGAAAAAACGCCCAGTGATGAAGGTGCTTGCTTAAACTAATAAATAACAGTAGTTTACTATCTAATATCTATGTTCACCGAGACAATGCTAGCTATGAAGAAATGAGTCAAATATGAATAGATTTCGAAATAAACAAAGCCATGATAGTTGCAAAAGTTGTCACAGTTATAACATCTTTCAATGTAAACTGACTAAATAGAAGAACTACTCATCTGGATGACATAGATCACAATGTGACCAAATCCCTAGCCCAATTGTCTATGTCAACTCCTGATCATCTAAATCAAATTGGCAAATTCATCTCACAGAACCTCACCAATCCCAAGCTTCACAGCCAAAAAACAAAAACGGAAAATGCCTTCAGCAAATTACCGCAAGCACAGAACGCTCAAAGCACCTACGTCAAAACTTTACCCTAAATTCGGCTACTCCGTTCCAATTAAACTTCAAAAGTACCGCAATACCATAGAAACGGGCATCGATTCCTCATCCAAAACCCTGGCCAAACAAACCTTCACCAGAGATGAAGTTCTAAACAGCAATGGCAGAACAAAAATAACGTGAGAGCGGCGGGGCTGACCCTCCGCGGCCTTCTTTGCGGCCATGACGGGGCCCCTGAACCTCCGCTTGGAGTTCGACGGGGCGGCGAGGCCGCCGCTGGACTCGGTGCAGAACGGCTGCGGCCACGGCGGCGCCGCCAGCCTGCGGAGCGGGAAGCGACACCGCTGCGTGGAGAAGACCTGCGAGAGAGAGAGAGAGAGAGAGAGAGAGAGAGAGAGAGAGCAGGGGGAGGAGAAGCAGCGGGTATAAGTAAGTCAAGCCTCGCTCTATTAGGTTCTCCTAGAACGGAAGGAGTCCGGGGCGGCGCTTACGCGGCAGCATGAGGCGGCGTCCATTCGGCGCCAGCCGCGACCGCGAGGGAGGGAGAAGGCGGAGGTGCGGGGGCGGGACCCGCCCTGTCGGCGGCGAGGCGGTTTTGTACGGAGCGGGGAATGGTGGTGGCCTAGTGCCGGCTACCGGGCACGGGCAGCGGGGGATAAGGGGGTTGCCGAGGGACTAGGGACGGAGAAGCGAGGGTGGCCGGAGAAGGGAGGGCGGAGGCGGAGGCTTGCGCGCCGTAACGCTGGGCCCACCAGCAGCAGAGAGGCTGCGGAGTGGGGCCGGCTGTCGTGGCGTCTTGTGGGGCCCGTTATCCAGTGAGGATGAAACCCTCACCGGCTGGGCTGGGAACACTTGTCGAATCCACCACCCATGCTTCTGGCCCACGGGCCTGTCCATGTCATTTTGGGCCAAACTTGATGGGCTGGTAGACTGGCAGCGAAAGCTGCTCGGTTTGTGAGCCTGCGGATGGGCTGTTACGGCGGCCTCTCGAAGGCTGACAGCGGCGTGTGGGCTTTTCCTTTTTTTTTGCACAAAGTTTTCCTCATTCGTTTTTTTAAAAAAATACTCCATCCGCGGGGACGACGTCCCAACGGGTATTTCTTCCTCATTCGTTTTGAAACAGGGATTTACCAGTTTCCCGTTTCTCTTTTTTTTTATTATTGTTACAAAGGCCGGGGAAGTATGAGTGATTTCCGAGAAAGAAACTGCGACGAACTAGTTCTTACTTCCCAAAACAAAGTATATAGGCAACTACAAAACGTGCAAATGTTGAACTCAAATTACGCAGAAGCTACCCGTGCATGTACGTGCGTGCCCCCTAAAAACGACGGAAGCCGTGCACGTTTGTGCCATTGAAACTAACTTAACATAAACAGGATGTTTTAGCCTAAACATGATCAATCTTATGCAGAATTAGATGATTATAAGAATTTACCAGGGTCTGAACTCGGCATGGGCGTCTGTGTAGATTTGTAATCGTAGTACATGCTGGCGAAGATGAAGTAGAATCGAGTAGTTCAACAATCTGAGAGCTAAGCTAATTGCCCTCTGTTGATGAAGATCAGATCGTGCCGATATGGGGAACGCCCTTCTGGTCGTCACCAGTGTAAATCTGGATGTGTAGATTGTGTTTCTAATAGATTGGTTTGGCGTGCTTTGCCTCGTTTGGGACGAGCTCTCACTTCTTTATAGCACCGTGAGTTCAGGACCGGTTCAAAAAGGATTTGGATCGAGCTACCGTGTGGATCACGGCATGGAGTTATCAAATATATTATATGGTAAGTTTAACATGTTGACATTCCGACACATCGCACCCCTCGGCTATCTGAACGGACTCGATGGGCATCCTGATCGGCAGACGAGTTGCCAATTTCCTTTGTTGTTTTCGCGTTATATAAACTCACCTTTCGATGAGCAATGCAATTCAGTCGTCGTATATATACGCGTGTATACGCGCCTACGCCGGCTGATGGAGCTAGCAGGCGACGACGTCTCGATCGGCAGCTGGATCGTACTCTCCATCCGCTCGCGTACTATACATGTCTTGGAGACTAGGACTATATCCCAAAAGTCCAAAGGCTACTCAAACCGGGACTAATAATAAGCTACTCTTCTTCCAAGTCCAAATTATAATACATTTTTAGCTTTTCTAGATATATTATTTTATATTCAAAAAGGCTAGCGTCCAGATGCCAGCGACTGCTTCACGTAGGCATGCTGCTGCGCCCGCGCGCACGCCTACGCCTGCTTCATGTGGAGGGCCCGCGCCGCTCTGTGTCCCACGCCTCTCTGTCTCGATCTGCGTCCGCATGGTTTCCCGCGCCTACCGCTCGCGCCCTCTCCACACCCACGCGCATGCAGGTGGGCCCAGCAGCTGTAGCAGACGGTCGCTGCAGATGGGTCCCACTACAACATGTGCAACATACGTCCGAAACACATTTGCAACATACGTCTGAAGCACGAGGAAAACACGTGTATAGCCATTGCAAAACATATACAACATCTAGATGAAGCACTTGCAGCATACGTGCGAAATATATGCAACATCTGAATGAAATACTTGCAACATAAGCGTGAAACATATGCAACACCCAGATAAAACATGTGCAAGCCATTGCAACATATGCAACATCTCGATCTACAATTGCAACATCCACATGAACACACTTCCAACATGCATATGAAACACATAAAACATACGCTTGCAACATGCGCTTTTCAGCGCAACATCTTCTTACTGCTTATGCGAATCAAGGCTCGTCGACACGGAGCTCGATGCCACGAAGGTTGCCGGTGCGGAGCTCATCGGCGGTGAGGATCTCGGCGACGCGGAGATCGCCTGCAACACGTGGCTCGTCGGTGACAGCACGCACAGAGCTCAGCGACTTAGATGCCGGCGGCAGCGCGCGCAGAGCTCAACGGGGCGATTGAGGCTAGCGAAGAGGCGTGCGAGCTGCGGCGAGGGGTGAGGAAGCCGATGGATGGCCGATTTGGACGGAGGTTGCAAGGAGGAGGGCGCTCGGAGGCACCGGAGCTAGCGGTGGCCGTGGAAGCTGAGTGGACAGCCATTGCGCTCTTGAGGAGAGCGAGGGTGAGCAAATGGGAGAGGGGGAGAGGGCGTCGGCTTGATCTCCACAGATGCGTGAACCCGAGGCGACGAGTAGGGGCGCAAATGGAGCATGGCGGCCATGCATCGGGCGTGTTCTGTACGTCCTGGACATCCTTCCTCTCCCTTTTGCTTTGAATGGAGAGACGAAGGAGAGAGACTAGATGGAACTGGAAAGGATATTTGTGTGGTGGTAAAATACGTGGACACCATTAGGCCATGTAGCGTCCGGCGTCTGGGTGCGAGACAGACGCCCGCAGTAGAGCATTATCGTATATATTTAGATACAGTGGTGGAGAGAAGGGGAGGCGTGCAGGGCCGCCGCACCCCTACCCCTATCAATCGATAACATAAAGAACCATGTTTTTCTCCCATGTTTTTTTCACAATATCTGAACAAAAATTTGTCTATACACAATACAATATAATAAGTCGAAAGTACAGTCCATATAACATATAAACATCCCAGAGGGATCAGCATGACGAAGAACAAAATAGTACGGGAATTTGCTCTGACTTGGCTGCAATCTTTTTGAGTTAAATTTGGGTACTTATTCTTCTGAAGTTTATTTGGGGTCGTGCTTGGGACTCTTCTGATCTTCGATATACTTGGTGATAGCCTCAGCCATAGAAGCCAAAGTTCCCGTAGCAACAAGGGAAGCATTGTTTGCATGCTTGGCATCAACTTTATACTCGATGGTCGATCTTATAATGGATGTGCCATCTTTTTTTTCTACAATCTCTAATCGCACTAAATATTTCTGAAAGCCAAGATCTAGAAATCCTCCTTCAATCATTTCTGCCTCGTTGATGTACTTTTCGTTGTCTCCTATGGTGAACTTCTCCTAGAAACTTTCTAATTCAGAAGCTCCAAGCAAAATGAATCAGCAAAAAAATTACGTGAAGATGGGACCCTGAAATAACATGATGTTGTATTGTACTTTACTGTTCTGAAGCTCAATTGTTGAGAACCAAACCTGCAGGAGGGGAGGTGACAAGCAGGATTGTCCCGACGCCACCATTTCCCTCTACAAGTTCTATCTTTGAGATTTGAGAACAATTGTGGAAGCAATTGGGGGACTAGTTGATCGAGCAGAAGTCTGCTATAGACCTCCCATAAGTCGGCACCCGGGAGGTCGGTTTCAAACTCATTGCAGAGCCTCCCTTCCATTGCTCTGCGTGCTCAGCTCTCTGGCGCTGCTATGGAGTTCATGATGTTAGAAACTTCTTTTAGGTAGGATCCGTTTGCATCCCTAGAATTAAATTCTTCTAATAATTATAATTGAGATATAAATTAATTAAGCTAATATAGTTGTATATGATATATATATATATATATATTTATTTATTTATTGTTAGGCACATAAGGGACATACTTATATGTTGTATTTCTATGGTAGGGAAGTGAGTTGAAGAGTGTGCTATAAGTTGAAGAATATAATTATAACATAGTGATCTATAGAATCCATTTCTATCTCTCAGCTTATGAATTTGAGATAAACTTATTTATGAGCTTCAGAACGTTATGGAATGTCAAATTCCAATCAAATAACATAATTTATTATGTAGATTTTAATTTCTCCAAAATGAAGGGATCCAAACGGCCCCTTATATTAATTTTTTTCTTTTGCGGATATTAAAATATTGAAGTAAATAGCCGTACGCAATTTTGTAGACCACAAATATATGCCATGTTCGCTTGGCTAATAAGCCATGGCTAAAAATATTGTTGGCTTATTTGTTGTGAGAGAAAAATATTGTTCGTTGACTGAAAAAGTATGACTTATAAACCAAGCGAACAGGTCGATAAATGACAACATTGTGTACATGCGACTCATTTTTTCTCTTATGTAAGAAAGGTATTTTGTCCTTTTCTAAGTTAATATAAGGCATTGGACTTTCGCCATCTTTTTCAAAATTGCTTATGGCCATGATATTGACATTATATACAAAGTACTTTCACAGTCTAATCTAATGATATCATATTTATGTCATATATTGACAAAATTCAAAGTACTTATTAATTATTCAGCCTATTCGCTAGTTGGTTTTTGACTGATAAGTTCAGCTGATGCTGGTTTATCGTAAGAGAAAAACACTATTGACTGGCTGATAAGCCTGGCTGAAACCTACCCCGTACGCACGGCCCCCGCGTCGCTCTTTGTGACTCGGGCAGCGCCGCTCCTCCACACGCCTCCGAGCCCCACGCTCCCATCCCCGGCCGCCGCAGGAGCTCGACGCCAGCAGGCCGGCCGAAGGCAGGGATGGCGGCGGCTGGCTCTTCCCCCCTTCTCCTCCATCCTCTCTCTCCCGGAGGTGCTCCCAAGTTAGGGATTCTGGCCATGGCGGAGGCCTGCATGGGGCGGCGGCCGGCGGCAGGATTCCGGCCTACCATTCCTAGATCCGGCGTCCCCTAGGCTGGATCTGGCCTGTCGGCGCGCAGATCCGTGGTGCGGTCGCAGGAGGCAGCTGCTGCGGCGTGGTGGTGCGGTGGCAGGGCTATGGTGCAGCGGCAGTGCGGCGGCGGCGCGTGAGCCACGCGGGCTACTCCGGTGGCCCAGCTGCTCCAATGGTAGTGGCTCAAGGAGCTGCAGTCAGCTTTGAGGCCGGACTAACGCGACTACGGCGGTGGCTCGCTCCGGGCTGCCAGTGGGCAGATCCGCTGCCACCTCATCCAGAGCGCCCGGTGTCGGCGTGCAGCGACCGCGAGGCGCCCGACGACGGCGGGCATGGCTGCGGGGTGCTCGGTGCTGGCATACGACGACAGCGGGCGCACCCGTGGATTGTTCGGCGCAGGCGTACGAGGCAGTGCGCCTGGCTGCCGGGCTAGCCCGCTTGCGCCCTTGCGTTTGCTGGCTGTCGGGGCGTTATCCGGGGCGCGCGCACCCGGGCGGCCGCTTGGGCTGGCGATAGCTGCGCCGAAGTGCCACGGCTGTGGCGCGGTGGCCGTGAGGAGTCGACGCCCTACGCTAGTGTGCGATGTTGGCGCCGTGGTGGCATGGACGGCGACGACCTCCTAGTTTTCGTGTCTGCGGCGCCATGGCGGCGAGGCGGGCGAAGGTCGAGCGGGACAAACCAGCCTCTCACAGTTCGGTGACAACGATAGTGAAGGCGTCCTCCGGCCTAGGGCATGCAGCCCTGTCGACGGGCTCGATAGGAAAGGCTGCTGTAGCTGGCACGAGCTGGCCACTGTCGTGCATGGGATTCAGGGGCTATGGCGAAAGCTTTACGCATTCTTTGGGTCGATGACGGCGACGCCTTCTGGCGCCGTTTACTTCCTTAAAAGCGTCTATCGAAAGCCCCTCCTCTCCTTGCGCGGCGTGTTCTTCCTAGGTGTATAACCTTGACCTTCTGGTCAGGCGACGACGGCGTCGATGACGTTGTGCCCCTTATTGGAGGTGTCACTTTGGAAGGTTGTGCCCTGTCTGTCTATGGTTGCAGCCGGTGTCGTGGCAAGAAAGGTGGAGACCTAGCTAAGGATTCGAGTTATTGGTGTCAACGGTGGTGGAAGGCAGCCAGGAGGAGGGCATTGACACAGCGAATGGAGGGCTTGGCGTCTGTTTGCCAGTGGAGGGCGACGGTATGGAGAGATCATGTGCCAATTGCGACCACGAAGATGGCGAGGAGGACGGCGTGGATGACGCCCACGAAGTTGTCGAGGAGGCTGACGTGGGAGGTGGTGGCTAGCAGATTTGCATTCCTGAGGTGACCTGCGTGGAGTGGCAGCGAGCGGTCTCGCTTAGCGGCGATCGTTCTGGTGCAAGGAGGCGCTCTAGTGGCTGCTGGAGCTGGCGTGTGGCACTTCTACCTTCGTTGAGGCAGCTAGGTTACTGGAAGCGACAGGGTGCGTGTGTGGATCTCGATGGCGGGGTCGACTTGTTGAGTGCGAGAGGCAGCCGCCCACAATTGGGTTGACAGCTTGCAGCGGACCACAGCGGCTTGCCCTGCTTGGCAGTGGCTAGTCTGGTGTGGGACAACGTCTTCAAAGACGGCGCAAGCGAGCTCAATTACGGGAGGGCTACACAGCTTTGCAGCGGGCTATCTTGGTGTGGGACTTGGTCAGCAACGACGGCGCGAGCGGTTTGAGATCCGCGCGTGTTGATGTCCTAATCCAACCGACCGAGTTGTTTTTTTCATGTTTTTTTGTTGTTGTTGTTGCCTAGTCTGGGTTCATCTTCTTTTTAATATAATCGGCAGCTCTTCTACCTGATTTGTTTCAAAAATTAATTGTTGAGAAATTTAAATCTTCAACTAATTATGGATTATTTAGAATTTCAAATTTGATATGTGCAAGTCTTACCAAAAAGGAGGAAGTATCTATGCGATGCATTGGATGAGGACATGACATTATATTTCACTTCAACATGATTTGTTTTTTAGTCTTGTCTTGTCTTGGGCTAATTGCTTCTTGCCTTAGCACGCTGTTTGAAAGCCACTACTCAATAATATTGAGCTGGCCAATAATCCTACATCTTGAAACAAATGTAAACAAAACAAAATACAACACGACAGGTTGTATGCTCTGTTGTTGAGATGTCAATGTCAAACCTAGAGTCTGAGTAGGCCACTCAAATCGAAGCTACGATTATGTGGCTATACGGGTTTACCGCTATGTACCACAAAATGCCATTTTGTTATCTGAATATTTTGTCCTTATTCTGACTCATTGGTTCTGGCCAAGACATGCCTGACAGCCTGAGCAAGAGCAATCCCAAACTTAATTGGGCTGGTGGTGCCTTGACGTTTACGAAGGGCCAGTCTTCATCCCTCGGTGTTGCATGACCGGTCTATGTGACTCTTATCATAATAACATTACCCCTCCTCCCAGATTTTTTTTAACGCCTTTTTAAACTAATTTAAAATCTAACACTGTTTAAATTTTATTTTGAAAACTAATACTTTTGATCACGTCTATTTTTCTGGCGCGACGAAATACCTATGGCACGGCAAGAGATATAACGTGACCGAATCGCTAACCGGATGTGGCACGCCACCGATCAATCTTGGCGCGGCAGTGAACACGGCAAGGCGGCATCTGATTTAACACGGGTAAAGCCTGCACACTGCAGCAGAAGGCAGCAGCGCGGTGGAGTGCAGTAGCATCTCTCCTCTCACCACTCACCAAGCAGCAGCATACTCGTAGCTCGGCTGATTTTAGATGATTAAATAGTGTTTTGTGAGGGAGAATAAGGACTGGAACAGCCGAACGTGGAGATGCAATCATCTAAAACCAGTGGATTTTCTCACATTTCCCTCACCTCTCTCTTCCCTCGCGTCACTTAACAGTGGATTTTCTCAGACTTTCAAAATGCAATATCTCACAAACCAAAAGTCCATTTTATAAATCGTTTAAAGATTATTGCTGAAAATAATGTGCCAAACAAAATGAGATCCAACAAGGATACGTTTTAACAAAGTTTTCAAATGTGGGGCCCATGTGCAACTTTTTTTAGTGTAAAAATATAGTCAATATGGGTTTTGTTTTATAAATTTAATTGCAAGGAATATTATAGTACACACAGATCATAAAAATGATAAACTGCTTAGAAGATATGGCCATTCAAATTTTCATAAATTACAAATGTTGAAGCAGTATCACCGAAGATGTGAAACGACGAGACACCAGCACCAGCCCCCCGGGCCCCGGCCTAGCTAGCTAGGTTGGTCACCACTAGTACTCTAGCAGGTTCATCCGTTGCATCGCAGTTTGGGCCTGGTTTAGATTACAAGTTTTTTTACTCTCTTTTTATCACATAAAATCTTTGAACACATGGATAGAGTATTAAATGTAGATAAAAAAAATAACTAGTTACTCTCTCCGTCCCAGAATATCTGTCGTTCTCGCTTTCCGATAAATAACTTTAACAAAATATATATTAAAAAATATTATTATTTATGATACATAATTAATATCATTGGAAAGATCTTTGAATCTAGTTTTTTAATAAATTTATTTGAAAACATAAATATTGCACATATTTTGTATAAATTGAGTCAAAATCATGGCACGGACACCGAAAACGACAGATAAATTGGGAGGAAGGGAGTACACATTTGATTGTAAATTACGAGACGAATCTTTTAAGCATAGTTAGACCATAATTAGATAATAATTATCAAATATAAACAAAAATGCTACCGTGCCAAATACTGATTCCTAACCTCAATCTAAACCATGTCTTGCTATGTGTGCCGTGTACGCACGCGTGGCGGCCGGGCGACGTGACGGCGGGTCGAGTCTAGGGAGGGCCCGGCAGCGGGTCGAGTCTAGGGAGGGCCCGTGCCGGATGGCGAGCTGGAGCGTCGCGTAGCGTTGCTAGCCCGCTGGGTGAGGCAGCTAGCTGCTTTATTAGTCTACGACTCTATGTGATCGTGAAGCTTCGATCAATCGCTCGGATTGAGATCGCCGGCCAGCTGGCCGGGGCTGATTTGATGTGAGCCACGAGATTTACGGCTGGTGATAATCGAACGTGGCCAACGAGATATCAGGGCACTCCCAACGAAAGAAATTAGTAGTTTCTATAATATAGGATACTACATTAAAAAAATATTATTTTTCAATTCATGGTTTCTATAAATAATAATTATTTTCTTTTTTTCTCTCCCAACTCTATCTTCTTTCTCCAATAGGAGTGCGGCACGAGTCCGTCATAAACTGGTGGTTTCTCCTCAATGGCGATTTCATAGTTTCTTGGTGCATTGGGTCAAGAGAAGACCTGATTTCTTCATAAGGAAACTATTTCTATGATTTTTGCTCTCTTTCTTTATTAATTACGTTGCCATGTCAGCGTTTTGCCTACGTGGCAAGTCATTTAATAAGGATAGAAACCATCATCAATACACTATTGGGACTGCCCTCATCATGCAGGTTTGAAAGCTAGTGAGTGCATGTGCATGCACAACTCTCAATCTGTGCTGGTCGGACACTGTTCTCACGTGTGCGTATATCCTATTTTTTTAAAAAAGGTATGAACACCTAGGTTTAAATTCTGGTGGGTAGCATCCTACTAGACTATTCTACCATTAGACCATAAGCCCATTCGCTATAGTATAGTTTTTCTACTGTAGAAAATGTGTGGGCAGTCTGAGCCTAGCCAACTTTATCCGTAGGATGGTCGTGGACAGGATTTTTCTAGGCCGAAAACAACTCCCTTTTTTTTTAGCTCAGCCCGGCCTGGTCCAAAGTCAAAACTCAATCACTTGTGTACTCCATAGCACTCAAGCACTGTGATCCATTGATCCATGAGGACAAGCACAATTGAGACATACAGTATTAACTGCCTCACATAATGGATTAGATGCACTAAGCTATTGTGTTTCCCAACCTAAGGTTTAAGTACGCAGCCTCGCCACAATAAAAAAAAGTGCACGTGACGACCTGCAAAAAGCACGGTTTGGAAACATGGCACGTCTAGGCCTCCATCTGGTTGCCATCAATTGCACCTGCAGCCATAGGGAGCTACACTGCTTCAACATTTATAATTTATGAAAATTTGAATGGCCATATCTTCTAAGCAATTTATCATTTTTATGATCTGTGTGTACTATAATATCCCTTGCAATTAAATCTATAAAACAAAACCCATATTGACTATATTTTTACACTAAAAAAAGTTGCACATGGGCCCCACATTTGAAAACTTTGTTAAAACGTATCCTTGTTGGATCTTATTTTGTTTGGCACATTATTTCCAGCAATAATCTTTAAACGATATATAAAACGGACTTTTGGTTTGTGAGATATTGTATTTTGAAAATCTGACCTTAAGTGACGCGAGGGGAGAGAGAGGTGAGAGAAATGTGAGAGAGGAGAGATGCTGCTGCTTGGTGAGTGGTGAGAGGAGATGCTACTGCACTCCACCGCGCTGCTGCCTTCTGCTGCAGTGTGCATGCTGTACCCGCGTCAAATCAGATGCTGTCTTGCCGCGTCATGCTGTCGCGTCATCCTGACACGTCACTGGTCAGCAACCCGGTTATCATCACGTCATGCCTCTTATCGTGCCACCGTATATGACGCGCCACAGATGTTTCGCCGCGTTAGGAAAATAGGCGCGACAAAAAATATTAGTTTTAAAATAAAATTTAAATAGGGTTAGATTTCAAATTAGTTTTAAAAAGTGTTAAAAAAAAAATCTCCTCCCATGCCAGTGCAATGCCCCACTCCCGGCAATGCCCTTCGCCCGTGCCATCCCTTTGTCTGCGGCTAGCAAGTCGTGGTTCTTGTTGGCCTGGCTGTGAGTAGTTTGGTGGAGTGTGCAATCAGGGTAGGGCCAAGTTGTGTCTTATACTTTAGTTTGCTTAGGAGCAACTTTTCTTCCTTGATTTTGTACTTTTACTAGTCGTAGTCGTAGTTGTGGCCCAACTGTTTATGCATTATGCTTCTTATTTTTAACAATTGCAGGTGTGGTGGAAGATGAGTAGCTAATATATTCCACTTAGACATACTCCTATTCCTATGGCATGTCTATAAGACAGAGATCAACAATGCGGTACTTGAAGCCCGAGAAATCCAAGTGATGTATTTAACTGAAGACTGATGGTGGTGAATTTTGATTCATGGAAATACCTTACCATTGAATATGGCAGACTAGTGTCATAGACCAAACCAAACAAAAAGGTATCTATGATTTGTACAATCAGGGTTCCCATTTCACTGCAACGCAGGAGTATATTTGAAACGCAACACAAAAAGCGCTGAAACTGTAGTTCACTTAAACTCGGCTCTTGAGAGATTTTTTCTTTTCAAGAGGTTGCTTGAGGGACCTTCTTCTCCTTAGCATGCTCGGAAAATTTCTCAGCAGCTGCAGCCAAAAGTGCCGTGCTCACCATAGCTTCAACCTCTGGGTGCGCATCATCAATCTCATACTCGATAGTCGTCCTGATCACCGACAAGTTGGCCCCTTTGGGAATGATCTCAAACCGTATCATGTAGGCCAGGAACCCCAGCTTCAGAATGTCGCCATCGATGGCTTCTGTCTCCTTGATATAATTCTCGTTGTCGACTTTGATGAACTTCTCCTTGTAGCTCTGCAGCCCAGGAATCCCTAGCAGGAGCGCAGATGAGAGCAACTAAAATATTACTACTACTAGCGTGCGTATCCAACATCAATCAAAGATTGCAGTAGCATATATATGATTATGAGTACGTGAGTTCGATCATACAAACTTAATTTCTCTCACCAGGAGGAAATGTTAGCTGCAAGATGGTACCAACACCGCCGTCGCCGCTGACGAGGTCGACCTTGGCAAGCACGTGCGGGAGCAGCTCCGGCAGGAGCTCCGCGGCGCGGAGCGTGCCGTAGATCGCCCAGAGCTCGGAGGCGGGGACGTCCGCCTCGTGCTCGTGGACCTTGCTTCCCTTCATTCCTAGTTCCTCGGCCTTTCAGCTGCGCGCTGTGTGATGATCCTATTGTCTGAGCTGTGGTGTATGTGTTAGGTGCGCCGCCTGTGGAAGCTGTCCGTTGTGCATATATATCTATAGACAAGCTAGACAGTATACTGAAAGATGCTATCTTTTCTGATTGGGATCTCGGAGAGAGGATGTGGCCAGAGCAAGCCTGTCATTTATTTGGCTGCATCTGTGGAGTGTCTTGGTGTTGCCCCTCCAGACGAAATGAGGTATTATCGCGTGATATATGGGCAGGCCTGAGACGATATTGATTAATGATTAGCATATGTTTGGCCGGCCTGAACCGGCCGAACATGCATGGCGATTCTTGTGTAGTCAGTCACTAGGCCGCCCTTATTTGGTTTTTATTTAGCTAACTTGGCTGGTTTGGGACGACACATTTGTTTGGATACATATAATCCGTGTTTGTTGCACGCAACCTTGATACCATAGGATTTTTTTTCCGTGACGGCTAGAACCGTCAGGAAAAGTACCAGAAACCGCCAGGAATACTGTTCCGTGACGGTAACCGTCAGGGATGAGCCGTCGGGGATGAACTGTCAGGGAAAGTAAGCCTTTCCTGACGGAAAACCGTCACGAATTATAACCTGACGGTTTCAGCCGTCACGAAAAACTTTCCCTGACGTTTTTACATATGGCGTCAGGAATTTCTTCCCTGACGGTTTGGCTTACTGTCAGGGAAAAATTGAACTTTCCCTGTCGGTCATTTACCCGTCAGGAAACCTCATTGCCCTCCCTATCAGTGACATACCGTCAAGGAAACCCCTTTCCCCACTCAATAATACACCGTCTAGACAAGCGTTGGCCTCACTGTCTGTCTGCATACCAATTATTATGCAAATTAATATCACATCAGCTCAAATAGCCATTCAACCACAAGGCGCTAAATTTAAATTCAGCAATATCAATACATATATGTAATCATCATCAAAATATTACATGAGATAAAGTTCCTTGGATCAAGCTATATGAAGCTGCTGCTACCAAAGTCATACATGAAGCTACTATCAAATAAAGTCAGGGGAAAACTTAATTTGCAATGCTTCATTCCTAACAGGTCAACATGAAACTACTAGTTGGATCCTAACAAGTCCTTGGTCAATACAAGGACATGAAGCTACTGCTTCCTAACAGGTCCTAACAGGCCCTTTGCACAACAAGCACATAGTATGCAATTCACTACAAACACCACCAGAAGATATCTAGCTCAAATGATTTATCTCATTATCTACAATATCTAGCTAAATCCATTAATCCTGACATAGGTAGCACTAATGTCAAACGAACATTAGCTTTTCCAGAACATGCATAACAAGTTGATTTTTAAATTTGAAGGTCCCTCGGATGGAAGCAGCACTGGAACAAACTAAAGCAGCCCAAAAGCAATATTTCCCATATAGCAACAACACAAGGCATACTTCATCTTACCATCAATAGCTTGCGCGGTGGCTGACACAAACAATAGCTGTTACACACTTCACTCAACAGTCTTATACATTAATAGGCCATGTTAATGTATTACAAGAACTGACTTCCTTGGGTTATATATTATTGTGCTATGTTGTACAAAAAGTTAGATGTCTATTTCAGTATTGACATCTCAATTCCATTCACTGAAACAAGCTATTCCAATAAAATTCAGTATTTATTGTCCAAATTTAATCTTTTTGCACTCCATAGAAAAGTAAATCACCTAAAAATGATCTGATCTAGCATGGTGGGGTGGTGGCCTTCATTTTATCAGGCAATGGGTATTTATCGTGTTAGCTATTTCACAGAGCACTTCAACTCAAACCTCAAGGCAAAATAAGAAAGCATAGATGTTAAGTAAAGATCAGGTTCCAATTGGAGCATAGGGCATGTAGGAGAATTTTCAGTCAAGCAGAGGCTAAAAGAAACAATCTAATTGGTCTCTAGAAAGTGAAAATAAGCAAGCAGAGAATAACACAGCAGAACAGTAGTTCTAGGGTGAAATGAGGTATTTCCTTTGTCCCAAATTATAAGACATTTTGGCATTTCTAAATTCATAGCTTTTGTTATGTATCTAGACATAACACACATCTAGGTGCGTAACAAAAGCTATGAATCTAGAAAAGCCAAAACGTCTTATAATTTGGAACGGATGGAGTATATCAGACACCTTGACACATGGCTAAGTACAATCCTGGTAACACTAACTTTTTTATGATTCACCAAAGCTTTCTACTAGGTATGCAAATATTATTTCATTTTTAGCGAACAGAAAGTTGCTAAGTAGTAAGTATGACAACATCCAGACCACACAATAGGTTGAGAAGATCTACCTGTATAAATGTCGCAAAGACATCATCATCATCAGGTAGTTGTGAGACATCAACAGAGCAGAGTGCCTCTTCAGAGAACAGGCCTTCTGTCTATGCGCCTCTAACGATAGTCTCCATAGAAAAACCTCTGCCACATCTAGCAGACATTTCCCAGCATAAACTCTACTTGTGTATTGTTTATTCCCTAGTGATATGGAAACAGTAAGCATTCTGCAGGTTGTGTCAAAAAAAAAGCAGAAATAGAGTAAAAACATACTCGGAGCGTACTTATGAGGCCTGGGGTGCCATCTTCTTGTATGCGGACTGCAAAACTATTGTAGTTGAGCACATTCTCAAGACAAAAGGAAGAACTCTTTAGAAACAAAAGTGAACAGGAAGATATTTTTGAACCAAAAGTGTTCAGATATCTATGCATTACTTGCCAAATGTAAATTGACAAAAGTGCATGCAAATGTTAACACAATTTATTAACCTATACGTATGTAATAAGGCACAGCTTAGTGAGGACAAATGGACTGCATGTCTGTTCAGCAAATCAGTGAAAAAATGCAGCTGTCCAATATAAATTCAGTGCCTATTGTTCAAATTCAGTGTTCTAGCACCTCTATAGATGGGTATATAAATTGCCTAAAACAATCTAAAAGCATTTGCTTCTTGTACATTGTGCACTGTTGGATTATATCTCATACATTGTGCACCTAAACCAGAGGTAATGTAATTTTTTAGTGTCCACACAGTGCAGTTAGTGCTTCACAATGTGTAGTAATAGATGAGGCCAGCAGTGTGTATTGGTAAATTGTCAAACCATTATCTATTCATATTTGCAGACAAGTTATAAATCTGGTAGTCTACGCACAAAAACATATTGAATGTTCACCTCTATTGAAGGATAAATAAATTACCCCAAAACAATCTGATGATAATACAGGTCAACTATAGCAAAAATGAAGTGCACAGAATAGCAACTACTTCAGAAGCACCAATACTACTACTGCCCAATACAGGATCTGTAATTTTGAAGGTTCCTGATCATGGAAAGGTGGATGGAGATGGTAGGGCCGCAGGGGGTACCTAGCAGTGGTGGCGCCTTCTGCCGCCAGCAGCTTGTCGCTTAGGTGTCGCGTCTCAGCTGTTGTCGCCTGAACCTCCAGGAGGGGGGCAGAACTAATACTTTGAGGCCTTCAGGAGGGAAGCTTGCACATGTAGTGACAAAGTCGATGGTGTATGCTCACGAAATTATAACTCCCACCATGCTTCCCCAAAGCATTTAGACTGAACACAACAATTTCCTTCAGACAAACAAGAAAGATCCCCCATTCACACTTGAATATAGGGGCATACAACATCTTACCCACTTCGGGTGGCCGAACGAACAGCAGCAACCACTGGAAAAGCTTGCAGATCTGAAAACTTTGGTTGTATGGTTTGGGAAAAAGAGGTTAGTGCGTAGAGGGAGCAGGAGGATTGTGCTGGCCACTGAAGCGAAAGTTACTGGGGGTGGTGGAGGGCCTGGTGACTGGGCATGGAGGGGATAATGGCTGGGGTTGGGGGGATCTGTTGGTTGGGGCTGGGGGCGATGGCCGGCGGGCCTGTGGTGGCGACGGCGTGCCTGCGAAGGCTGGAGGAGGTGATTGCACTGGTGTCTAGTGGTGACAGGCGGTGTAGGTGGGGGTGGGGGGCGGCAGGGGACCGGCGGCGCTTGTGGCTGGTGCTTGGGATGGAGGGACGGCGGCGATGGTGGCTGCAATCCCGAGCGACTTCAATTGGCAAGCAGGGAAGACGAAAGGATTGGTGGAAGTGGAGGAAGCAGGAAGGTCACGGGTGTGGATAAGAACGAATGGCGTGTCCCGCGAAATAATTTCGCCAGGGTACCGCGCTCTGTTACTCTTGTCCCGTGGACACAACGTAGTGCTTGCAGCGCGCGCTGACCCAAATTTTTTAGCGTGGAAACGGCGCAGCGCGTCCCAATCTTGCACGGCAGCGAGCCCTGATGGTGGCCCACCGACGGGAGAGGAGAGAACCCCGGACGGTACTCTGCGGCACGCGGGGGATGCTTCTCTGCCCCTGACGGATGTTGCGGGGCCGTGGGGAGTGCTTTTAACCGTCACGAGAGAAAGCGTCTCCGGTAGTGGCACGTACTTATGATCTTATCTGCTGCCGGCTGAACATAAATAGTTGTCAATTGATTTTTTTATATCGATTCTTAACTTCAACCAGTTTTTTGTTCTCATTAAGTGCAACTGTTATAGGAAAATGGTTTTAATAAAATATAAAAAATATATCTTCTATGTTTCTAAATTAAATATTTTAGAAACTATTGACAGCCGAAGTTCTAAAGTTTTGATTGGATTTTCATTAAAGCATCAACTATTAGTGACCGAATAGAGTATATCACATACTCTGTTTTAATTGGTGTGTCCTATTTACTTATTTATTTGAGAAAGATATTCTGTGTCCATCTCTCTGTTTAAATGCGGTGTCCTATTTACTTATTTACTAGTAGAATGTCGGAGCTTACGCTACGGCGACATTCAAACATGCAAATTAAAACAACCAAAACACACCGTTCGCTACATAAGACTTAGCATTTATAACTTAGCATACTCCCTCTGTCTCAAAATAGAAGATGTTCTCGCTTCCCGAGAAGTCTACTTTTTTTAACAGTAATGTTGTGCTAAGGACGTCCATCCATCTGGATGCTTCTGTTGATGGACCACGACACCAGCCCAACGACCCAACTCTCCACTTGCGTAACAGAACTAAAACCCTACAAGTTGAGTGCCCGAGTCAGACATCCTCGTGGCGCGGCGTTGGTCACCACAGCACCATCGACTCCATCACCACCTATTGACCAATCCCACGCCTCCCCAACCAAAACCCTCTCCGTTCTTAGGTCCGGTGGCCTGTAGCGATGGCCTCCATGGGGCACCGTGGTATCATGGAAGAGATCTTCGCCTACATCCCCACCCAGCTCATCCCCTCGCCTGCAGAAGGCTTCATTTCCGCCGCCGCCTGCTCCGTCGTCGGTGAAGACGAGTCCAATGAGAGCCGCCTGGCGGACACGCTGCTCTCCAACATTGTCTCTCGCCTCCCCATCAAGGACACCGCCCGCACCGCTGCATTGGCGCCGCGTCTGGGCCTCCACGCCGCTCGTCCTCAATGACTCTACTAGTCCTTTGTAATGTTGTGCTAAAAACACATGTGTTTTAAGTGTTTCAGAGGTATATTGTAAGTGTTTCATATGGATGTTGCAAAAGTAAATCGAGATATTGCATATGTTGCAATGGTTGTATATATATGTTGCAAGCTTATGTTCCTAATGTTTTATCTGTTTTTACCTGACGTATGTTGCAAGTATGTTTATTTGGATGTTGCATTATTACACACATATGTTGCAAGTGTTTTATCTGGATGTTGTGTATGTTTTATAATGATTTTCATGTGTTTTTTCATGTGTTTCAGATGCATGTTTCAAATGTTTCTTCTACCTTCAAACGTATGTAGCAAGTGTTGCATCTGAATGTTTCAAAATTAGATCGGATGTTGCATCTCCCTCTTCGCTTTGTGCTGCCTCGCCTCGGTGTCTTGTCCTGCTCCCGGTGTCGCCTAGCATCTACCGCCCCCATCCCTCTCTTTTCGATGCTGGTGATGTTCGGGGCGGCGCGGGCCCTGTGTGGGCGCTCGAAACAACACGAGAAACGACTGCAGATGCGGGCATTCGAACACCCCATCCTTCCGAACGTCTGGGCGCTAGCAAGCCCGTTTTCTTAACTTTGACTAATTGTATATATACTAGTTGAGTGCCCATGCGTTTCTACGGGTAAAACATCTCATGACATACAACGAAACAATTAAAATATATGTATAATCCTATGTCATCATAAATAATTAACATTAAAACACATAATTCAAACTAATTTCTTTGAAATAAAGAAACCAGTACGATGTATTGACTTGACCTACACAGAGGAAAAGTAAGCGACAATTCATTGTTTTTTGTTTGTGAGACTAATATAGCATCGAAGAATCGCATGCCTCGTGGGGACGTTGGGAGCGAAGGCAAAGCTGAAGTAGGGGGGGGGGGGGCGTGACAAATGGAGGGTGTGGACATCGATTTGCATCTTGGTATAAGTAGCCAAGCAAAGAAGCAGAGAGAATTTGCTTGGTTTGCATACTCGTGTAATATATATTCTTTTCTTTTGACGGCAACCAACGTCATTCGCTCATTCGGTAATATTTTTTTATGTAAAAAGCTAAATATTAATACGAGGGAAAAAGATATTAGAAATACCATAATCAACATGTTTCAATTATATGTAATATGTACATCCAATCAGTAACATGTCAACAAGTCATAACTACTTGTCTCATTTCTTTCCAGCTTCATCTATTACCTGAAATTCAGATGGATACAAAAAATGTCAGTAACAAAGGACACAAATGTAAGAATATAGAAGTTATGCAAAACAGAAGACAATACCTTTTTATGGAGTGAGGATCTCTTTGTAGACAATATTTTTCGTGTATGTACCATTTATCTTTGTCTTTTTTTTTCTTATCATTCTTATCATTGGGTGGGACAACAAGGATCCTAATGTTCGATCTGGCAGTGGCAAGCGCGCCGCGGCGCTTTGCCGGCCGAGGCCCACGTTGCGGCCTGGGTGGCAGCTCGCGCGCGCGGAGGCAATGGGCCGAGCCGGCCTTTTGCCGGTTTTGGGCCGAGAGAGGCAGAATGAGCCCGCATTTTCCTTTTTTCTTTTTCCTAGAAAATTGAAAATGCAAATTGGCTCAAAAGAAAAATAGAAAAGGGTATTTTTCCTGTGGGAAAAATTCAAGAAAATGAGTTCATTTTTTTTCCGCTGCGTATTTAAAGTTGTTATTTTCATTATTAAATTCGAACCAACGGGAGAATTTAATTTTGAAAAATGGATATGTTTTTTTGCTTATTATAATATTGTTGTTATTCTGACCAACGTTGATTAATGACAATATTATGATGAGTTTTTTGTCATGCATTAATTCTATTTCTGTCCAACGGTGATGTCGATTTAATGTATAAACAGTTGTATATTTTAATTTTGACCAACGTTGGAATCAAGGCATACAATTGTTGTCATTATTTATGTTCTCACACTATATGAATTGTGTTTTCAGGCGGATATAACTTGATGGGTTGTATCAAAGAGATCCCCACTCTCAAAGATAACAACTACACGGAGTGGAAGAAAAATATTGACCTGGCCTTTATCTTAGCTGAGGTGGACTGGGTAGTCACCTCACCGTGTCCCACTAAGCCTGTGGCACCGGTGAGGAAGACAAACGAGGCTGATGCCGCTTAGACAACAAGAGAAAGGGATTTTGCATCCCAAAAGATGTCCTATGACCTTGAGCATAGGAAGTGGGTCACTGTCAATAAAAAATATTTGGCTATGATAAAGAATACGATTGAGCCTGCAATTATGGGCTCAATCCCAAAGTGTGACACCATCACCGAGTACCTCGATAAAATAAAGGCAGTTCATTGGCTCTTCAAAGACATATGCTACATAGCTGATAAAGCAGCTAGTGACAGAGAGGTACTCTGGAAATGGTGGCATAAGAGAGCACATACTAAGGATGAGCAATTTGGCATCAAGCTAAAATCAATAGATCTAGCTCTCAAGGAAGAGTTCCTTATCCATCTGATTTTTGCTTCCTTGCCAAAGGAATTTGACATTTTTGTTGTCAATTACAACATACAGCCTGAGAAATAGGACTTAGAGAGGCTCATGACTATGTGTGTGCAAGAGGAGAGAATGAAAGCTGTCAATGGTGGCACTATTAATTATGTGAAAGACAACAAGAAAAAGAATAATAATGCTAACTCCTCCTCAAAGCTAAAGGAAAAGGGTCTCATGCTGCATCAGCCTCAACAGAACAAGTTTACAATAGAGAAAGACCAGTGTCTCTATTGCAAAGAGACAGAACATTATAAAAAGGATCGTCTTGATTACTTAAAGATGATCATGGCAAAGAAAGGTGAGAACATTATTATGTTCATAAATGAATCCCTGTATATACAGTATTTGAAATCTACTTGGTGGATTGACTCAGGTGCAACTGTTCATGTTGCTAATTCTTTACAGGGATTCCGTTCGACGAGGACTACGTAAAGAAGTGAAAGACATGTTAAAGTTGCAAATGGAGTCCAAGCAGATGTTGAAGCCGTTGGCGATCTTTCTCTAGAGCTTGTTGATGGTTTCACACTTTTACTGAGAGATGTACTTTTTGTTCCCTCCCTACAGAGAAACTTGATTAGTGTTTCATGCTTGGACAATGATGGATATGATTGTCATTTTGGAAATGGTAAATGTAAGATAACATTTAATAATACATATGTTGGTCTTGCTATCTTACAAAATAAGCTTTATTTGTTATCACTACGTGATGATGTGAATGTTGTATGCAATGATGGGAACGTTGCGTGCGATAATGAGGATGTATCCTCGTCTGCGGATGTAAACAGAAAATAAAAGAGAGCTCACGATGCGTTGTCGAAATTATGACATTATCGTTTAGGCCATATTTCGAGGGGGAGAATAGAAAGACTAGTTAAGAATGATATTCTTCCTCCATTATAGCTCTCAGATTTAGAACAATACTAAGAATGCATAAAAGGAAAGTATGTAAAAAAAATTAAGAAAAATGTCAAACGAAGCACAGGAATTTTACAGATTATTCACACAGACATCTGTGGTCCGTTTCCTGTAAAGAGTGTGGATGGTTATGATTCATTCATAACATTCACAGATGATTACTCCCGTTATGGCTACATTTATCCAATCAAAGAAAGAACATAAGTATTGGATAAATTTAAGATATTTAAGGCAAAAGTTGAAAACCAACACAATTTAAAGATTAAGATAGTCAAGTCCGACCGTGGGGGGAGTACTACGGTCGGCATATCCCATATGGCCAAGTTCCTGAACCTTTTGCAAGGTTCTTACAGGAGAATGGCATAGTAGCCTAATATTCTACACCGAGCGAACCTCAGCAGAATGGAGTAGCTGAAAGATGTAATCGTACCCTGATGGATATGGTGCGCAGTATGATAAGTTGCTCCACCTTACCGTTGAGCCTATGGATGGCGACGTTAAAAACTGTCATTCAGATTCTCAATAGAGTACCAAGTAAGTCGGTGCCTAAAACACCGTATGAGTTGTGCATAGAAAGAGTACCCGCACTAAACCACTTACGTGTGTGGGGGAGTCCTGCTGAGGCTAAAGTATTTAACCCAAACATTAGGAAGCTAGATCCCAAAATGGTAAGTTGCCATTTCATTGGCTACCTAGAAAAGTTAAAAGGTTTTTGTTTCTACTATCCAGATAGGTATACAAAGTTTGTGAAAACGAGACACGCTGTCTTCCTAGAGGATGAAATGATGAGGGAGAGCATGATAGCTCGAGAAATTGACCTTGAAGAGAAGCGGGTGTATGCGCCCACTCCAATAATTCATGAGCTATTTTTCTCACTACCTACTATCGCTGCACCAACAGTGCAAGATACTATGGTACCAGCACCTGTTGTTATTCTGCCTATGGCAACAATGAATGAAGATGAGGAACTTGTTCTTCAGGATCTTGTAGAACCTATTGCCACACATGAGGGGGAGCAACAATAGCCTCAAACAGAAGATGTGCCAAATGAGGAGGCCCCTAGAAGGTCTCAAAGAGTTAGAAAATCAGCTATTCCTGCTGACTATGAAGTATACAACACTAAGGAATTTCAAATGGAGAATGATCCCACCTCATTTGAAGAACTATGATAAGTGATCATTCATCAAAGTGGCTTGAGGCCATGGAAGATGAAATGAAATCTATGAATGCCAATAAAGTTTGGAACTTGAAAATAATTCCTAAAGGAGCCAAAACAGTAGGCTGTAAATGGGTCTATAAAACAAAACTTGACTCTCAAAGGAATATAGAGAGATATAAAACGCGACTTGTGGCAAAAGGCTTTACGCAAAGAGAATGGATTGATTATAATAAGACCTTTTTCCAGTCTCATGTAAGGATTCCTTCATAATCATAATGGCATTAGTGGCACATTACGATTTAAAATTATATCAGATGGATGTAAAGACGACATTTCTCAATGGGGACTTGGAGGAAAATGTTTATATGGCACAACCGAAAGGTTTTATCATGGAAGGAAAAGAACGAATGAGATGCCGCCTAAAGAAATTAATTAATGGATTAAAACACGCTTCAAGACAGTGGTACTTGAAGTTTGATCAGACAATAAGAAATTTTGGGTTTAAAGAGAATGTTGAGGACAATTGTGTCTATGCAAAGTTTAAGAATAGGAAGTTTATCTTCCTTATCCTGTATGTGGACGACATTTTACTTGCTAGTAGTGATGTCAGTCTACTACCGGAGACAAAGAAGTTTTTATCCTCAAAATTTGATATGAAAGATCTTGGTGAAGCCTCGTTCGTTCTAGGGATCGAGAATCACCGAGATAGAAGTAAAGGGATATTAGGACTGTCACAAAAGGCATACATAGAAAAAAATCTTAAAAAAATTCAGTATGCACAAATGTAGTCCCTCACCTGCTCCTATAGTCAAGGGCGATAGATATGGGGATTTTCAATGCCCCAGGAACCAATATGAGATCGATCAAATGAAAGCGGTTTCATATGCTTCAGCTGTCGGAAGCTTGCAATATACTCAAGTATGTACGCGCCCTGACTTGGCATTTGTTATTGGGTTATTTGGTAGATTCTAGAGCAATCCTGGAACAGAGCACTAGAAATTAGTAAAGAAATTATTGCGTTATTTGCAAGGAACGAAAGGCCTCATGATGACGTATAGAAGATCTGATTCACTCCATATAGTGAGATATTTAGATTCTGATTATGCGGGAGATGATAGAAAATCCATGTTTGGATATGTATTCACTCTCGCAGGGGGAGCTATTTTATGGAAAAGCTCAAAGCAAACCGTCACTACATCATCCACAAAGTATGCCGAGTTTGTAGCGTGTTATGAGGCAACGGGGCAGGTGAACTGGCTAAAGAAGTTCATACCCGGTTCGAAGGTGGTTGACGACATCTATAGACCACTTAAGTTATACTGCGATAATAATCCGGTAGTACAGTATGCTCACAACAATAAGTCAAGTGGTGCTGCCAAACACGTTGATATAAAGTATTATGTTGTGAAAGATAAAGTCCGGAATCATGTCATAAGTCTTGAGCATATAAGTACCGAAAAGATGCTCGTGGATCCGCTTACAAAAGGCTTACCACCCAACGTGTTCAGAGAACATGTAACCGACATGGGTTTAAGGAAAATCCTATAATTCCTGGACAAAAGAATGCCCAAAGTTAAGTATCTATTTCAGAACAGAGTGGTGTGTTGTGGCTGTTAAATCTATCGGCAATTGACCGTCACGATGAGACTGTTCTATGCGCTAATCTGTAATGGAATGAACAAAAGTAAATGATATGAAAATGAAAGATGAAAGGAGATCAAGGGGGAGATTGTTAGATTGATCTCTAATCCTAACTGGACCCAACGGCCCAGTTGAGCCTTTGATTCGCGCCCTAATCGAGGGCGCCTAGCCCACTATGGCTGGAGGGCTCCTCTCACACTGCGCTATAAAAAGAGGTGGGGGCCGATGGCTCTGATCACGAGGTTGATCTGAGCCGTGCTCCCCACCGATACCTAAACCCTAATTTGATCAGAGAGGGGCGCAGCCAGTGACGGAAAGCCACCAGCCGGCGCCGCCCGCTCCATCGACATCGACGTCTTCATCGACCGTCGCTGTCCGTGCGCAGACTACACCGACGAACATGATGACGTCCTCTAAACCCTTCCCCTCTAGAGTGTCAGGTTCGACAGCCCTTATCCATTCTCTCTATGTCCATGTCTCTGTCTAAAACGTGTCCTAGGTTTTGATTCACCCTATAGCGAGTAGTCTCTCGGATCAACCTCTCCTGATTCCTAACATGACACGGTAGTGAGTCGACCAAGAACGACACTTCTATTCCTGCCTTGTGATGGGTTCACCAACAAATTAAAAAGCTAGACAAGACGTGTGAAATTAAAAACATACTACTACTCTAGTAGCAAAGGCCTAACGGAGTGGACGACGTAGGCTTATACTGTACCGTACAATAGAAATGTCAGTTGGGCTGGGCTCTCTCAACGCATCGCTGATTTGTTTCGGTCAGGGCTTGTCAGTGAACCAACCGTGTTTTTCTCCCGCAACTAACCAACAGTGTTCGTAAACTAGAGCATGTACGTAAACCAGCGAGGCAGCGAGCGAGCGAGGATTCGAGTTTGGGATTTGGTTGAAGAACGGTGCATATATATAATATACCACACACGTCCGGGCCGGGAAAGGCGAAATCTTTTGAATGCGCCAGAGGGTTTTGACGTTTGACCATGCAAAATGGCTGGAGCTGTTATTGGCTTTTTTTTTTCTTTTTCTTTTGCATGCATATGCCTTCGTCCCGGCGAGTCAGTCAAAAACAGCAGGCCTCGTGAATCGCCCATAGAAAATCAGAAACAAACCACGTTAGCTAGAAACTCTGGCTCTCCACCTCCTAGCATGTTCATCGTACAGTTAGGACTTTATTTTCCTTTGATATACCATTAAGGGCAATATAAACTAGCAGCATGACGATCTAGGTGGGTCTACCGAGTGGGTGTGGTGCCTACTTGTTAAACTTAGCATTAGGTAGATCAGAGAAAACCCAAAAAATAATTGGAAGCAAACCCATTCTCAAAGTAGGTTGAAATAGCTGAGAATGCAGGTTTCCGGTAGCATCGGATTAGTCGTTTTCTGTTCTATGAATAGTGCCAGGTATTAGTCCGCTAGCACCGGACAAGAATGTAATCAGATCAAGTGCTTCAGGTTACTGAACCTTGGGTTCCTTACCGGATTAGTCCGGTGGTGGGTCACTGATGCGTCAGGTGCCCACCAAAGAGGTTCCATAGTGCTTTGTATTGTGCAGTAAATACTAGTTCTAGAGCCAACCGCAGGACACTCATGGGATTAGTTCGGTGCTCAATTTAGGCTCAGTTTGGTTGAGCTGTCGTTTTTTTAAAAAGCTGCTGTGAGCTGTGGACCGTGGAAAAGCATCTGTGGAAAAAGCAGAAGACTGTTTGGTCAGAGCGGCCGTGAAACTATCGGCTAAATACATGTAATGCCCTTGAAGTTCTGGAGGACTGTTTATATGCAAATTGCTCGTAAAAAACTAATATGTTCAATAATTCGCATGTAAATGAATATTTAGAAAGTAAAAAAAATAAATTTCTAAGTCTTGCATCCATCTTGTCGGCAGGGAGTGCATGGTGAAGAGATAGCTTGCTAGGTGATCCTGGCCGCACATCCAGAGATAGATGGTTCACGCTTATTGCCTGTATAAGATAGGTATAAATGTATTTTAGGTATATTTCTTCTTTTATTTTTCTATAGGAAAACGGCAAGATGACATGGGAGTGGCCTTGCTGGTGCATTACACAGCAAAGCAGAGCACACAGCACGGCATGGGCGGCGCTCGCGTGGTCGCAGCATGGTTGGGCGGCACCTGCTGCTCGCTCGTCCCGATGGCGGACCTGTCCAGGAGCACGGATGCATTGGAGCCCTGGATGGAGTCGTGGAAGTGGAGGCGGATCGAGGGGACCTCGCCATCGGAGGGGCCGCGCCGGCTGTGTAAGGAGCGGCCGCGCCGCTGGGGCCGGTGCCGCTCGACGGCCGCCGGTGTCGGTGAGGATGGAGGTGGCGCGACTAGAGGAGGCCGAATCCGGCGGGGCCGGTGCTGCTCGACTGCCGCCGGAGTCGGTGAGGACGGAGGTGGCACGACTGGAAGAGGCCGAAACCGCCGGAGCCGATGCTACTCGCCGCCGGGGCTCCGTCGAGGCGGCCGTGCTCGCCCGAGGCGACGCTCCGGGGTGGAGGCAGAGCACGCCCGCGGCGGTGGTTCCTCGCGACTCGCGAGATGCGAACACAGACATAAGAAAAAAAACAATTCGTTTTCGTAGGTAATATTTTATCCAAAAGCAGCTAAAGCAGGGAGAGAGGTTTTTGGATCTGTAAGCTGCTTTTGGACAAAAGCAGCTCTGGTTTTTAGGCTTTTTGTTTGATTTTTGGTTTTTTTAAAAACAAAAGCAGGTTCAAAAGCCTAACTAATCGGGGCCTTAAAGTGACAATAGACTGTTTTTAATGAGTAGGTTTCACATGGCTGGTTCTTGAAGTGGGGGTATTTATACCCCTCCATGTCATACATGGTACATCTCTTGCCATTTAGAACAGTACCATACCCCTATCCGAGAGCAAGGGAGAGCTCAAGGCTGCAAGTGGAGTGATTTGAATTTAATAATTACAAGATTAAGGATTCCATTAGTGTATAGAGAGTAGCAAGTGTGCATCCACCTTCCTCATTAGGCTTATTTAGGCCAAGCGAGAGTTTCTGTTTGTTACTCTTTGGAGTGATTTGAATTTACTAATTACAAGATTAAGGATTCCATTAGTGTATAGAGAGTAGCAAGTGTGCATCCACCTTCCTCATTAGGTTTATTTAGGCCAAGCGAGAGTTTCTGTTTGTTACTCTTGGTGATCGGCATCACCTATACGGCTTGGTGGTGTTGAGGGGTTTGGTGATCTCTCGAAGAAAATTATGAGAGGCCCAAGTCATGGTAAACGATTGATTTACCGTGTCGGAGTGTGGCGAAGAATCAACCCGCAGAGAGCACTTGGTCCTCGTATGGTTCAAGGAGAGAAATACCTCGCAAGCTGCTCCAACGAGGATTAGTGAAGAGTGCCAACTCTCAAATACCTCGGGAAAATATCGACGTCTTTCTAACCCTTCTCCTTTTTACATTTATGCAATTTATATTCATGTTTTTACATTCCTAGAATTGTCATGCTAAACTAAGGTTGTTGGAACTATGTTGCAAAACTTTGTGTGGCATGCTAGAAATACTATTTAGGCACTAAGGGTGAAATAGGTTAAGCTGTGGGTTTTAATTTAGTGAGAATTTAGATTAGCCCAATTCCCCTTTTCTCTCTCTCTCTTTGGCATCTTTATCATTTCATACATGTGTTGGTTATCATGCACGAAATTATTCATTACATATGAAAATATTTTGGTGAAACCTCTAAGTTAACACAACTAGAATATAAAGATCTTATGATTGCTAGAGGCTAGATTGAACTATAAATGATTATTAGTGAATTTTAAGACTTGATGCAACACATGAGTTCAAACCTATAGATGTATATATAGTCTCTTGGGCGTATATGTATATATGATGGATGACCACAGTCTATATGGTACACGGAATATGTACTTGTTTGTGGATACATGGAATTATGTTTGCTTGTGATCTATATTTCAAATTGTTGTTATAATTTTCTGTCATGTCTACTTGAATTTGAATGTGATCATACTTGGTACCAATATGGTGGGAACATTTAAATTTTTAAAAATATTTTACAAATGCTTTTATGCTAAAGAGCCGTCTCTAAAAATAAGTTAATAAAGCATGATTATATTACATAAACTGCCTGCGTAAATCATTTACACTGGCGTTTTGTGTAAGTATGCCACTAGTGTAAATCAGCATCCAACCATCAATGTAAATAGATTTATGCTAACTGTTCTCATGCCGAAGCCAGTGAAATGTTACCAATTTTATTGGTTTTGCACACCAGTGGTTAGTAAAGCCGTAAGTAGAAATCCAAAAAATGATGTCGGTGGAAACTTGTACCCAAATTATATGATAAGATAATAACATTTACTATCCCAAATTATAAGTTATTCCAAAAATCTCGGAGGGTCAAACCATCTCCAAGTTTGACCAAAGTTATATGATAAGATAATAACATTTACGATGCTAACTAAGTATCATTAGCTTCTTAATTAATTATATTTTTATAGTATATTTATTTGATATCATAAATTTTTATAATTTTTTCTATAATTTTAGTCAAATTTAAAATTCTTTGACCCTTCTAGATTCTGGAATGACTTAGGAGGCGGTACCTGCGAACCCAGGCGCAGTGTTCAGTAGTGGTTAGGCAGGGTCACGTACGTACCTGTTGTCTAGGAATAGTAGAAATATGTAGTAGTACTACTGTCAGCTAGAAATAAATAAACCGTACCTCTAATGATAGTATAGTACTATAGTACGTAGACACTCCCTCTTGTCGTGGAGGGGTTGGTTGGCGCGCGCCTGCATTATTGTTATAAATCCAGAGACTATGCCCCTGCCCCGTTCGTTTCTTTTTATAATCCGTATTTTTTAGTTTTTTTAGTTCGAATAATATTTTTTTCTCAAAATAAATCAGTCGGAATAATATTTTGACTTGAATTTTTCAACGAAAGGAATGGGGCCTATATATGATTCGACATTGTAATTAGTCCGAATCCTAAGCCTTGTTTAGATTGGGGTTAGAAATCAGTATTTGGTACTGTAGCACTTTCGTTTGTATTAGACAATTATTGTCCAATCATGACCTAACTAGGCTCAAAAGATTCGTCTCGTAATTTACAATCAAACTGTGTAATTAGTTATTTTTTTATATACATTTAATACTCCGTCCAAAGATTTGATGTAATGAAGAGAGAATGAAAAAACTTGCAATCTAAACAAGGCCCTAGAAAACAAACCGATCGTGTTCCAAAGGTTCTGCCAACGATTTATTGCGGCAAAAAGATTCCTTGGCACATGCACGCCTGGTTCTTCTTCGGTCGTCAGGAGATCAGATCACATCGTACGAGCTCAAACGAGAACATTAGTTTGTAGACTAGGAATCTAGGATGCTTCTAATCAAACTTCTTGGAGAGGCAAGGCAATCATGCATGCATGGATGCCCTCGTCGTCACCACACCCATCATGCCAACGCTAGCTACGCGACGCGGCAGCCGGCTGGCAGGTACAGGTGTGAGGTGCTCGCTCGTCGCAGCCGCCGGCCGGCCTGTCTTCTTCCGGGTCTAATCGTCGCGGCTGCTGACTGCTCCAGTTGCAGGGCAGGTAGGCGGGCGTATCTAACAAGCGAGACGCTACAGAAGTTGCTGATATGCGGCGAAGTGGCATGGAACTGCTCCGGTCGCCGTGCTGCAGGTGGGGCCAGCGTGGACCACGCAGAGTATATCGCACGGAGCATTTTATGCGACACCGTCGCATAGAAATTTTTTCCTACAAGCTCTGCACGCATGGAAAGCATCCATCAGGTTCAGACGGTTCAGTGAGCACCATGCTCCAGCCTGAACCACATTCCTTAATGATCTATTACAAACCCCCAGCCCCAGCCACCTGCTCTTCTCGTACCCAGGACACTTTTGGAACGCAGGAACACCGATTAAAAAAAGGAAAAAGTCTACTTAACTCCCCACGTATCAACCAAGGTCTACTTTACCCCCAAACTATAAAACCGTCTATTTTACCCTCTGAACATTTCAAAACCATCTATTTTACCACCTGGGCGGTTTTCGGCGGTGGTTTGCTACAGTAACAGAGGTTTGCTACAGTAACGGTGTTTTACCTTTTCTTTTTTTATTTATTTTCGCTGAATCTTTGAAAAATCATAGTAAATCATAGAAAAATCATAAAATGAAAAATCCAATTTTGTTGGACTTCACATGAGTAGATCTACATAGTTAATATATAATGTGGTATGCTTTAGTACAAAGGTTTTGCTGTACCTTTAGATTAATTGGAAAATCTAATTTTGTCTGTAATTAATTGGAATTTATCTATAACTAAGTTATACATGGTTCAATGAGTACGAAATTTTTACTATAGTTCAAGCATACAATAATTAGCCTACCATAAAAATTTCACCATAATTGGACCACAGAAGCTGCAGCTATGAATTATTCCAATTAATTACAGACAAAATTGGATTTTCCAATTAATCTAAAACTACAGCAAAAATTTTGTACTAAAACATATCATATTATATGTTCATTGTGTAGATCTACTCACGTGGAGTCCAACAAAATTAGATTTTCCATTTTATGATTTTTCTGTGATTTACTATGATTTTTTAAAGATTAAGCGAAAATAAATAAAAAGGAAAAGGTGAAAACAATGTTACTGTAACAAACCGTCTTTACTGTAGCAAACCCACCGTCGAAAACCGTCCGGGGGGGGGTAAAATAGACGGTTTTGAAAAGTTCAGGAGGGTAAAATAGACGGTTTTATAGTTTGGAGGTGAAGTAGACCATGGTTGATAGGTGGGGGGTTAAGTAGACTTTTTCCAATAAAAAACGAACCGGTCTGGTGGTGGTGGGGTGTGGCGCTGCCGTGCTGGTGTGGTGTAATGATAGCATGTCTTGGCAAAGGGTGGCGTCATGCGATGCAAAAATCCCCATGGCAATCCATTCCGGTCTCGGCCATCCCATCCTTCCGAATCATCGAAATCCAAAAATACTGGCGGACGCCAAAAACGGAACGTTTTAATTGTCTGGCGTCCGCGACGTCGTTTTCCTCGAGTCTGTCTACCTGCCTTTTGGATGTTTCATCCGGTTTCAACACATAATTTTTTTTCGACCGTACGTGAAGATCCAACGCCTACAGCTCTTCTTCTACCTCCGGTGCCACTCCAGCTCCGGCCCCTCTGCCCGGCGAGCGCTCCGCCGCCGGCGCTCACCCAGGCGCCGATGTGCGGCCCGCCTCTCCCCCGTTGCTCCTTGGCACAAATCGCAAATCATAAATTACAAGAAACATTTTTTCTATAAAAGAACAAGGACAAAATTTAGGGGAGAGGCTCGCTGGAACCCTAGCCACTGCCGTTGTCGTCTTTGGCTCCGGTCAACACAGATCTAGGAGGAGGAGGAAGAAGAGGAGGGAACAGGGCGCGACCTGGAGGAGGCGGCAGAGGGAGCAGCGGCTGGCCTGCGGGAGGCGGCCGGGCTGGTGCGGCGGCGGAGGGAGCAGCGGCCGGCGGGGAAGCAACGGCCAGGCGGGGTTCGTTCGAGGCGACGGCGGCGGCGGGCGCGTGCTTGTGCGGGTGCAAGCGATGGCCTGGGTGCGGTGCGAGCGATGCAGCTGGGTCGGTGGGCAAGATGAGAGCGATGTAAGATCCAACCGCCAGAAATTCGTGTGTCAGCGGACTCTAAAACACTCGGTCATCCATTAGCATTTCTGTTTTCGTATAGCGAAGTCGCATTCACCTTCCCGTTATAGCTCGATCCCTCATTGGCAAAGAAAAAGTCACAGTCCCCTTACTAACGCACACACGGCCACGGGTATTGGTTCCCAGGACTGGAATCACCGCTCGCGCGCGCGCGATCGAGCCCAGTCCTCGGCTAGTGCTAGCACTCCCATCGGCCTCCTGCCGGGTCCGGTCAAAACGGCCGTTTCAGACGAAACGACGCCTCTCTCCAGGCTCCAGTCCTCCACCGGCCCCAACTAACCAACCACCTGCACCCGCGCCCGCGCAGAGACAAATCGTCGCCCCGCGCCCGCCGCTCAGTGCCCGGCTGCCCGCTCTGCTCCTCGCTATATAATCCCCAGTATCCCACACGCCTCGTGTCAAACCATCCAATCCTATCCAACCCTCCTGTAGCATTCGATCGATCTCAAGAACTGCACCGGCCGGCCGGCACAGCGAGCGAGCGAGCGCGGGGTAAGAAGCCAAGAAGGCACCGAAGGCGACCGAACCGAGGCTTACTACTCGATCGATCAGGGCATCACGCGGCATGAGGATGCTGTTCAGTTGCTTCGTGGGGTCGGAGCCGCCGCCGGCGGCCGGAAGCGAGAGCGGGGACGAGAGGCAGCAGCAGAAGGAGAAGGCGGTGCGGCGGATGCGGAGCGCGACGGCGCGGCTGCGGTCGCTGTCGCTGGACGACCTGTCGCGGACGCTGGCGTCCTCGGGCCTGCACGCCTTCACGCAGGCGGAGCTGAGGGCCGCCACGCGGGGCCTCTCTAGCAGCAACTTCATCGGCGAGGGCGGGTTCGGCCCCGTCTACAAGGGCTTCCTCGACGGGCGACTCCGGCCCGGGGAGATCCAGCCGCAGCACGTCGCCGTCAAGTACCTCGACGCCGACGGGCCGCAGGGCCACCGCGAGTGGCTGGTACGTATACGTGCGCACGCCGGGTCCGGCTGCATTTTATTTGAATGGATCGGGCACGACGCACTAATTACGTACGATCGATGCTTGCTGCAGGCGGAGGTGGTGTACCTGGGGATGTTGAGGCATCCGCATCTGGTGAAGCTCATCGGGTACGGCTGCCAGGATGAGCAGAGGATGCTCGTGTACGAGTACATGGCGAGAGGCAGCCTCGAGCACCACCTCTTCAAGAGTAAGCTACCTAGCACCCTCGATCGATCGTTACTTATTACTAACTACCACTCCAGTATGGCGTGTGTGTTCTTAGCTAGTACTACGTGTTACACCTGCTGGGACTGATCGATCCACCCGCGCATGCATGCATGCAATGCAGATCTGCTGTCGACCTTGCCGTGGTGCACGCGGCTGAAGATCGCGGTGGGCGCCGCTAAGGGGCTGGCGTTCCTGCACGAGGCCGACACGCCCGTCATCTACCGCGACTTCAAGGCCTCCAACATCCTGCTCGACTCCGTGAGTGCCTCCATGCATGCCTTGCCTGGTCCTTTGCCGACGACGACGACTAGTTCGCTGAGTATTTATTAGCTTGCTTTAATCCCAAGGAATTCTTGGCTCTTTGCTGACGCCAGGAACTACTACATCATGCCACCAAAAATGCACCAGCGGCCCTCGAACTTGTAGTCGTATGTCACATAGGTCCATGAACTTGAAAAATACATTTCTGGATCACTAAACTTGTTAAGTGGTGCACCGCAGGCCCATACCAGCCACGTGGACATTTTTTGCTGACATGGATATTTCTTATTAAATAGGTCTGCTGGTATATCCTAGACAAGAATCGTTCGTAGCTGGACTGGTTAGGCAGCCGCGTCTCGAGGCGTGTGGGGCAGGGTTCGAATCCTTTCGACGACGCTATTTTGCATGGGACTGGCGTTTTTGCATGGCACTGTGACCGTGCGGGTGGGTCGTGTTTACGCGCGTCGCTGGCTTGCTTGCTCGCGTACGCACTGTGGGATGGCCCGGCGTGATCGGCCGCCACAGGGCCGGCCCCGCCGCATCCGCGAACTGGAATCATCACCCGCGGCCGCCACGGCCTCCAACGTACCCATGCATTTTCATCGATTTTGGTAGCAGAGTCCACGATTGACATGGGGCAAGAAAAAAAGAGTCAGCTCACCTGGCTTTTGTTTCTCTCGCTCGGCTCATGTCTCTGGCAACAGACCCGAGCAACGTAACCACCGTTCGGTCTCCCAAACGAACCGCACCAGGGTTACCAACCCACCCGCCGTGAATGTCTCTGGCCTGCCGCGCCTGTTCCTCGCTTTACATACATAGACATGTTCTAAAGTAAAAGCCTAGGCTAGGATTCGCGGCTATGTACATTCGTGAGTGCGGTTTAAAAGGAGCGGGGATGCAAAGAGACAAACCGATGGTCACCACGGGCTGCTGCACGCTCAGTTGAACGATCCGATCGGTACTAGTATGAAAGGTTGTGGTGTTCACTCATCGTCCTCCACTAAATAAAGCTTACCCCATCGTACGTGCCGTCATCCATCGTACGTCGGGCGGGCGACGCCGCGTGCCCCCGGGCTTTGGATTTTTCCAACGAGCACTCAGGAGCCGTGTATCTGTAGCTCCGCGGTTACTGGATGAGCACGGGGGAGGACTGGAGCAGTGGTCATCGGTCGTCACGACCTGCGTCATATCACAAGAAGTTTAACATGCTGATGCTTATTAAGATCATGCTTAAGCTTAACAATGAAGTGCACATTCATATGCGGTGCGGGCGGGCGGCGATGCAGATGCAGACGCAGAGCTGCAGACACCGCGGTGTGCCGATCCCCAGCCGACGCGGCGAGTTTGCCGCTCGCGCCTGGCGCGCGCCCTCCCCGTCAGGCCGTCACCTGCCCATGCACAGGTTTCTCTCAGACACCCTTGCCCATGCGCTGCTCGTCACATCGTGGGGCATGCAACTGGACGGCTTGTGTCGTACACATTGCACAGCCATGCCTAGTTGGCTCTCGTCACAAAGAGAGAAGCTAAAGCCTTGTGTTGGTTCACCTGAAATATGCTGACCATGCATGGGTACGTATTGGTCGCTTAGCTAACAGCATGCACGCATGTGGGCGCCGTGGTCATGCTAATGAGATACTTCACGCGGAAGCCTGTTTGGGAGGACGCAAACCAAACAATCCCCGACCCGCCTCGACGCCGGTGAGCCCTTCCTGTCCGGCCGAGCGCGCGAGGCCACGCGGCAGCAAGCTTCTGAACAGTCGGTCACGTTCAAAATTTCCGAACTGAATGAACTGATCAATACCACCTCAAATATACAAGCTGAAACTCAATCTTCGGCTCCCTCAAACTCTCAAACCAGCCCGATCCAGCGAAAGGTGTAGTAACAAAAATTGTAGAGCTAGAAGCGATCTACAAGTTTGTTTACATGACTTTGGGATTATTCGGTTCGGTTTGCAAACTACAGACCTCGGCGCGCCAAGTACCGGCTGCTCCACACGGTGCGCACACACGAGGGCGCCACCGACGAGTGCTTCAACTGCGTGTACCAGCGCGAGGACGAGGTCGGCAAGGTGGGCGTCTCCCTGGCGCGGGAGCTCATGGCGGTGGCCGGCGACGCGCTCAAGACCAACATCACCACGCCGTAGATGAGCGCCAAAATACGAAAGCCACACGTGCGAACGTAAAAACGAGCAGCAAACACGTCTGAACGGCGAGCCGTGAGCGGCAGTAAAAATTTTCGCAACAAAATGAACCAAACAAACCGAGCAGCAAGCCCGCGACGCGCCCAAACGCGAGCAAGCCAGCGACGCGCGTAAACACGACCCACCCGCACGGTCACAGTGCCATGCAAAAACGCCAGTCCCATGCAAAATAGCGTCAACCAAAAAAAAATGCGTCGTCGAAGGGATTCGAACCCTGCCCACACGCCTCGAGACGCGGCTGCCGACCAGTCCAGCTACGAACGATTCTTGTCTGAGAGATACCCGCAAACCTATTTAATAAGAAACATCCACGTCAGCAAAAAATGTCCACGTGGCTGGTATGGGCCTGCGGTGCACCACTTAACAAGTTTAGTGACCCAGAAATGCATTTTCCAAGTTCATGTACCTATGTGACACACGTCTACAAGTTCGAGGGCCGCTGGTGCATTTAACTCTTTATTTTTCAACTAGTTGGCCAATCTCTGTCGTACACACCCAGAGATATACCCATCTGATCCAGATCGATCGAGGGTTCAATTCCACAATGCTTATATATCTGTGGTGTGGCAGCCAGCTTATAAAAACAATAATAATTATCAAACGGTACAAAAAAATCAAGCAAATGACTACTAATAAGGAATGGGTGTCCTTTCTGATTCGTTTACTTCTACCGAATGTGACAACAATAATGGCCCCGTTCGCTTCGCTAAAAAAACAAACCGAAATACTATTCCGACTGATTTGTTGTGAGAGAAAACATTGTTCTGACTGAAAAAACAAGCTGAAAAAAACGGATTATGGAAGAAACGAACATGGCCAATAACGTCGCCATTAATTAATGTTCCTGTTATTTTAGGCTTTTCCAATTAGTTGGTGCATCCCGGCCCGAGCTCGACCGCGGACGAAACAAAATCGGTTGTTTTGTTGCCTTGTCGATTTGTCGTAGGCTAGACGATCGTAGTAGCAGCTCGAAGCCTGGACAGTACGGACGGAGTAGTCGTTGTACTTGATATAACCAACACTCTTCTCTCGATCCTGACTTTATGATAACCTCAAAAATGGCAACAGAGAGCCCTTCGATTCGAGCTTTTCCCAGACTAGTAGAATGCTCCTGATATCAATATGCACACGCCTGCAAGCATAAAACTCCGACACAGAATCACCGAATCAGTGTACGTGTGTGTTACTAGCGAACACGCATCGACCTGACACGTACCCATGTCTAGGATATCATATCAGTCGAAGCAAAACGATATGCAACTATGCAAGTATCAACATTGCGGCGGCTGAACTGACTATTAAACGATATGCTTTCCCTTTTTCGGGTAGACTGAAAGACGTACTCCTATTTCTTTTCTGTGTATATATGGCAGGATTACACGGCAAAGCTCTCAGACTTTGGCCTGGCCAAGGAGGGCCCACAGGGCGACGACACCCACGTAACCACCCGTGTCATGGGGACACACGGCTACGCCGCGCCGGAGTACATTCTCACCGGTACGTTACGTTAACTCACGTCACAGACACACCACCTGCATGCGTACGCATGCTCTCCTTCTCGGTTAACCATGCAACGCATGCATTGCAGGGCACCTGACGGCGAAGAGCGACGTGTACAGCTTCGGCGTGGTGCTCCTGGAGCTGCTGTCGGGGCGGCGCTGCGTGGACAAGCGGCGGCGCGGGCGGGAGCAGCACCTGGTGGACTGGGCGCGCCCGTACCTGCGCCACCCGGAGCGGCTGCACCGGGTGATGGACCCCAGCCTGGACGGCCACTACTCCGCAAAGGCCGCGCACAAGGCCGCCATGGTCGCCTACCACTGCCTCCACAGCGTGCCCAAGTCCCGCCCCACCATGCGCGACGTCGTCGACGCGCTCGAGCCGCTGCTCGCCGTGTGCAGCGACGTGCCCGCGGGACCCTTCGTGTACACGGTCCCGCCCGAGCCCGAGTCCGACGACAACAGCAAGGCCGCCGACGAGGCGGCGGACGGCGCCGCGGCGGCCGCTGCCAGTGCCAGGAAGAAGTGCCTCGCGTCGGCCGTGCACGCCGAGGGCGAGCTGCGGACGGCGGCCAACCAACGGTACGCGAGCTCCGTGGCGGAGCACGGGAGCTCCTCGCCCAAGCAGAGCAGGGGACAGGGGAGCCTAGGTGCATGCGCTGTGCGCAGCCGTCGATGCATCCGTACGTGTCAACAGCTTGTGTAAATTTGTTCCCTTTCCGACGAAAAAGATTGTCAAGTGTACATAGTTTCAGTATCAGCAACGTGTAACCCAAATTAATTTGTTCGTTGATTCATTTCCTTGGTAATCCTCCTCCGGATAACCGGGATTCCGGGAATAAAGTTGTGAGTTGTTTCGCAGATTTTTAGAGATGCATTTGGCGACTACAGATAAGAGTATCTCCAAAAGACTATGTTTGCTTCCAAAATGTTAGGAATAGATATTTTGATGAAGAGTTAAATGCATCAGTAGTCCATCAACTTATACCCAAGTTTCACTTAGGTCCATCAACTCTGAAAGTGGGTTTTTGGGTCCATCATCTTTGTTAGTGGCGCATTCCTAGCCCATAGTATTTTAATCGACGTGGCACCTCGGGGACGCCGCACACACGCATGCATGTGCATGCATCTGGAGTTGGAACACCGCTGCGGCCGGGAACTCCCCCCGCGAACGCGTTCCGCTGAGGTTGAGCGACGCCTGTCAGCCTGTGTGGCCGCGGCAGCAGCTCGCCTGCGCCCACAGCGGTAGCGACGGCACCATCCTCGCATGCCCGCAGTGGCGGCTCGCCCGCGCGCCTGCTCTTGCACCCACGGTGACCATGGCCACTCCGCTGACCGCCTCTGCAGCCACGACGACTGACCTTTATCTTCGAGGGGAGCAGGATGAGGTTGGCCTTGCGGCTGTGCGCCAGCGAGCACACGTCGGTGGTGCATCGAGCTGAAGGGCGCCTGCGCCATGTAAGGGCGCCGCCGCTCCTGACCACCACCAGCAGCAGCAGTAGGGTCACGGCGGCGCGGGCGCGGAGGTGCGGAGGGCGGCCAAGGTGCTGCCGTCGGACCGCATCGTGAACGCGTTCCGGTTGCGCGGGTTCCATGTCGTTCACTTGCAGGTCTCAATTTTTTTAGCGAGGCAGGCAGAGGCTGGAGCCGCCGGTCGCGGGAACGCTCCAAGGTTCTCACGCCGAAGGGGCCTTTCCAGCGCGCCGCCATGCTGCCCTCCAGCGTGGTTTGCCCGCGCCTGCTCTCGCGCTGCCTCCTGTGCTGCTTTGCCGAGCCGCCCTTGGAGAAGAAGACCCACGCCGGGAGGCCCTGGAGGAGAGGAAAGTGGTTGCGCTGACGAACTTGGAGACACAGGCACTCGCGTTACTTGTGCACTTGATGCATCGAATGTTGAATCTATTATACAAATCGAGTAATTGGTTTAATCCATCATGCCTGTGACATTCTTGCAGCTCCAGCATGCTACTCGCCGCCGTGCAGGGATGTGGCGGCGCGGGAGAGCGGAGCAGCCCGCCGCAGAAAAACGCGTCCGTCCTCGCATGCTACTCGCCGCCGTGGAGGAGATGGGCACCACCATCTCAAGCGCGGTGCAGTGCTGGGGGCTGCCGCGCTACTCGCCGTCGTGGATGGCCGGAAGCTAAGTTGTCGAGCCGCTGGCATCCAACGAGGATTACTGCAAATCATTTAGCCGTAGGCCTCTTGCATCGTGGTCGTGGAGCGAGAGGTCACGTACTCACCAGGTCCGCCGCAGCGTCGTCGTCGCTGCCACGGCATGGAGGCAGCGACGAGCGCAGGTCCCCTGGCGCCACGACGGCACAGTGGTACAGCACGAGGCCCCGGGAGCGCGACGGCCGCCAGGAACAGCAGCACCTTGGTCGCCCTCCGCACCTCCGCGCCCGCGCCGCCGTGACCCTACTGCTGCTGTGGTGTGTCAGGAGCGGCGGCGCCCGTAACGTGGCGCAGGCGCCCTTCAGCTCGATGCACCACGACGTGTGCTCGCTGGCGCACAGCCGCAAGGCCAACCTCATCCTGCTCCCCTCGAAGATAAAGGTCAGTCATCGTGGTTGCAGAGGCAGTCAGCGGAGTGGCCATGGTCACCGTGGGTGCAAGAGCAGGCGCGCGGGCGAGCCGCCACTGCGGGCATGCGAGGAGGTGCCGTCGCTGCCGCTGTGGTGCGCGGGCGAGCTGCTGCCGCGGCCACACAGGCTGACAGGTGTCGCTCAACCTCAGCGGAACGCGTTCGCGGGGGAGTTCCCGGCCGCAGCGGTGTTCCAACTCCAGATGCATGCACATGCATGCGTGTGTGCGGCGTTCCCGAGGTGCCACGTCGATTAAAATACTGGAACAAAACGGTATGGGCTAGGAATGCGGCTACTAACAAAGATGATGGACCCAAAAACCCACTTTCAGAGTTGATGGACCTAAGTAAAACTTGGGTATAAGTTGATGGACTACTGATGCATTTAACTCTTTGATGAAAGACTAGCCTTCAACCGTTTCTCTAATTGGTTATTTAGATATAGCCATCTTTTATTCTAATTTTTTCGCTAGCCAAAAATAGAAGACGAGAATAACTCTCTACACTGCGCACGGGTACTGCAAAAAATACCCTTATACATGACGGTTTACTTTGGTCACAGACAAGCAAAAATGTGTCACCGATAGCTCACCATGACGATCGGAAAAAACATCATGTATCCCGCGTCATACATTTGTTCGCCCAAATTGAGCCGTCACAAATTAACATTTGAGTTCATCATGGATTAGTTGTCCGTTTATTATATACAGCCCATATCTAGGCCCAGATCCAAACCATAGTGACGAAAAAGAGCATCGGATGTTAGTGTGAAATCATCACTGTATTAACATGCAACACATCTCATAATACACCAATCATACAAACAAACATTGATTCTTTCATTTCTTGGCATGTTCACTATTGTCATATATAGTTTTGAGGACAATCAATTCACAGCCAAACTAACAAGTACGTCTGAACCGAGATTTCATCTCTAGGGAGTCTAAAATAAACAAATATATGAACTAAGATTTCATCTCTAAAGATTTCATCTCTAAAAATTCAATTGGCTTGCTGTCCATATGATGTGCTACCAAGCACCTCTGGGAGCTACCTGAAAATCAATGTGAATATGAAATAAGTTAGTTCTAAGCAAATATTTGAAAAACAAATACCATCTATTTATCAGGAAACAATCAAAGTTGATTGTTCTAGGATTGCACTAGTCAAGCTCTGTACTAACAAATAAAAACTGATGGTTGCAGTACTAGCGTGTGGTAGAAAAACCAATAAGTGACCAACCTGAACAAGAAATCTTTGATTATTCTATGGAGTTGACAATGTTGTGGCAAACCATTTTTCTCTGCATTCAACATAAAAACCATTTTTATAGCACTAGCATGTAAAAGAATGCAGCTTTGTCAATACCAAATTTTCCATGCAACCCAGCGCAAGTAGTAACTAGTATAATGCACGTGCTATCGTTACGTCAGCATATAACCATACAAATCAAATAATCAAAAGGCATATATGTCCAAGTTATTGAACACAAACAGAGGAGCATTTAAAAAAACTTCATTACAGAGGAGCATCTAGCTGATGGTATTTCATAGCATGGTTTCAATTATCTTGGGGGGAAAATACACAATAGACCAGCTGCTAGTTGATGGTTTATTTACCAACATATTAACATGGCTTAGTACGTTCATAGTTCACTATAGAATTGCTTCAGTTAACTAAAAAGAACTACATGTAGTGCTTGACAAGCTGAATCTAACAAAGACTAAAAGAGTCTATCAACATAGACTAAAACAGAACCTTGAAGACTAAATTATGAAACAAATTTACATGGCCAAAAATTTAGATATTGAATGGTAGCCAATGTTCCATGGCTTGACACATTTATATACTGAATGAATGTTTGGTGATAGAACAACCGAATGACAGTTATAGATCATTGCATATACTTTTTCACCTAACAAACCACCAAACAGATCCCAAATTACCACAGGAAATTGCAATCCCCACATCCAAAATCTCTATAACTCAAAATGGGTCAAAGGCATCACCTCACCCAATTTAATTAGCTTCTCGATGGTTTCATAAGCTGTCGTTGCCTTGCAGCGGTCGGCCAAAAGTCTCACAGCTGCGCCTTCTAAAAAACATGTAGCATAGATGCTATCAGTATTCTTAACAGTTTACAAGAGCCTGAAACAAGTTAATTGATTTAACATAAACTAATTTACCTAGCCAAAAAGATTTTATGGGTCTTTAAAATAAGCCTGAGGGCAGTAGTACCATCAAAAAACAAACCAAGCTATCAGGATTATAGTTGACGCTACAACTTTTTACAAAAGATCAAAGATTAACAAGCAATGAAATAACTGGAGAAATTCCTTACTGAATCTACTATCTTGTACTGATATTTCCACCGGCACCTGCAGCATCTATCAAAAAGTTACTTGCATTGCATTATAGAACAGGAGGTAGGTGACGAGCAAACTAATTTCAATCCTGCTCATAGGAATTATATGCCCAAACCATCATTCACAGAAATCCAAACAAAAACCACAAATAGACCCAACTACACAGTGCACAAAAAGGCATCGGCAATCAGAAAAAATTCTAAAAATCACAGTCGGATGGGATTTCACATACCAACAACCGCGGAGACCAGATCTCGGCAGGGCCTAGCGCACACCAGACTCCTCCAAACCTAGAAATTTTAAAAACCTACAAGCACACGCATCCACCAGATCAAACCCCTACCAGCGAAACCCTAATGAAAATCACAAACAGCAGAAGGGGCACACCGCCGCTGGTGCTATGTGGTCCGGCCACGTAGGGGAGGTGCGCGAACCCCACCGTTGCTACTACGCGCCTGAAAGCTGTAGTTTGGTTTGGTGAATTGATGAAACCCTAAGTGCTAACCTAGTTTTATCAAGTGATCATGAGATAGGTAGCACATTCCAAGTGGTGAAGCAAATGAAGATCATGACATGATGATGGTGATGCCATGGTGATGATCAAGTGCTTTGGACTTGAAAAGAAGAAAGAGAAAAAACAAAAGGGCTCAAGGCAGAGGTATAAATGGTAGGAGCTATTTTATTTGGTGATCAAGACACTTAGAGAGTATGATCACATTTAGGTTCGATAGCCATACTATTAAGAAGGGTGAAACTCGTATCGAAATATGGTTATCAAAGTGCCACTTGATGCTCTAACTCATTACATATGCATTTAGGATCTAGTGGAGTGCTAACACCCTTGAAAATGTTTGTAAAAAATATGCTAACACATGTGCACAAGGTGATAACACTTGGTGGGTTTGGCACATTTTGAGCAAGGGTTAGGAACTTCACCGGCAGCCCTAGACAGAAAAGACAGAGGTCTACTGTAAGTGACCGGACGCTGGTCTCGGTTGGACCGGCGCATCCGGTCAGTGGCAGCAGAGGGCGCGCAGCATCGGTCCTCTCACCGGACGCTGGGTCACTTAGTGACGGGAACGCTGGAGGGTTGCGTCCAGTCCAGCTGACGTGGTAGTGCAACAGGGGAGTCGCCGTTGTACCGGACGCTTGCGTGTGTCCGGTCGAAGCATGACCGGACGCGTCCGGTCGTTGAAAAGTCGTCTCTGGATGCTTACTGGAAACGACCGGATACTGGGGTCCAGTGTTCGGTCACTTTGAGCTGCTGCGTCCGGTCGTCACTTGACCATTGAGATCGGGCGATCAACAATTTGAAGAGAGGGGACACGTGGCACACATTGCGTGACCGGACGCTGAGGTCCAGCGTCCAATCGATATGACAGGAGCGTCCGATCATCCCGTGTTGTGCCCAGTGATGGGGTACAACGGGCTCTATTTCGTAGGAGCTTCTATTTAAGCCCCATGGGCCATGGCTGGCTCAAGCTCACTCTCTTGGCCATTCGCATTGACATGGCAACCTTGTGAGCTTAGCCAAAGCCCTCCCACTCATCTCCATCATTGATTCATCATCTTTGTGAGATTGAGAGAGAATCCAAGTGCATTGCTTGAGTGTTTGCATCTAGAGGCACTTGGTGTTCGTGTTTCGCTGCGAGGAATTCGCTTGTTACTCTTGGTGGTTGCCGCCACCTAGACGGCTTGGAGCAGCGAAGATCATCCGAGCGGAGCTTGGTTGATTGTCTCCGGCTCCGATCATGGTGATTGTGATGGGTTCTTGACCTTTCCTCGGCGGAGAGCCAAAAGGTACTCTAGTGGATTGCTCGTGGCTTGTGTGATCCTCATCTTGTGTTGGTTGTGCGGCACCCTATTGAGGGTTTGACGTGTGATACCAATTAGCTCGTGAACCTCCAAGTGAGTGAATCGCCACAACGAGGAGTAGCTTGCCGGCAAGCAAGTGAACCTCGATAAAAAGTCATTGTGTTCATCATTTGATTTCGAGGTAATTGGTTTTCATGGGTATTCATCCTTGTAATTGATTGGTTCACTCCTCGACAGAGCGGTATAACTATCTTGCTCACTCTCTACATTACCGCAAACTAGTTGTCAAGCTATTTAGTGTAGCTAGTTGTGAGAGCTTATTAGTTTGGTTAGTGAGACTCTTTAGTTAGCCTTTTGAGAGCACACTAACTTAGTGTAGTGACATAGTTATTGCGTGGATAGAAACTACGTAAACTAGAATTATGGTAGGTGGCTTGCATTTTTAGTAGGCTAGCGCTACACTCGTTTCGACTCATAATTGTCTAACCGGTTTATTAAGTCTTGTTGTAGAAAATTTTAAATAGGCTATTCACCCCGCCTCTAGCCATTAGGACCTTTCAGCGCCCACACCGGGAAAGGGCGCGTCTCCGCCCCTGCTATGCCTACCCACGCCCGGGAAGGGCGCGCTACCGCGGCCGCTATGCCCTCCCGCGTTGGGCGTGTAGATGCGGGTGGCGGCGGATGGGAAGGGGCGACATAGTAGATGGATGTGTGTAGACTGTGGGAGGGAGGCTGGTGGATTAGATTTAGAAATTTTCTTTTCTTTTTAATTTTTTATTACAAACCGTCACGGTCACAGTTTAGAGCATTCTATCACCTCGTATACAAACCGTCTCAGATAAGGACTTTCTATGACAATTTCTTATAACGTTATCTGGAAACCGTCATGTATAATGGTATTTCTTGTAGTGGAGATTTTAGAAAAACTGTTGGAGAGTGAAAAAATATGAAAAATGATTTTTATGTAAATAACTCTCTCAATAATTATTTAGATAGTGAGATTTAGAGAGGCTCTTAGAGATCCTCTTAAATGGGTATGATAATTAGCAGTGGCAGTTAACGGAGGGAATTGGAGTGGAAAATCGACTTTTTAGCTTCAATCTATTGTTTGGTTCGCGGAAAAAAAAGAGACTGAACTAATATTCCCTGCTGACCAAAATTGGTTTTAGGATTTTAATTAAACACTTTTTGAAAAAAAATATTTGGACAAAATTTTGAAAACTACCTTTACGACGAAGCAACGTAATCCGATTTACCTCTTTTAGATGATGTGCCACTACGTCAAAAAAACTGCTATCAAAATCATCTAGGACATAAAAATAAACGTTTTTAAAAGTTAAAGGTATAAAAAACCCGATTTTATAGATAAGGGGAGAAAATCGAAAATGGTCAAAAGAACTTCCCCGTGAGCGCACCTCGCCAACACGGAGGTGGGAATATCCGCCCACCAGCGCATGGGGCTGTGCCACTGCCAAGGAGGCCACGTGACGGCCGCGACAAGTTTCATGATGGCCGGGGAACACGACGAAGCAGGTAACAGACCCAAACTGACCCACATCAGACGGCCTAAAGCTTATGATCGCGCGATCCAACAGTTAACGGGCTAAAGATTCATGTGTAGAAAATACCGGTGATGCACATTGCCCAATTTGCCACTGATACACTAATCATTTTGCGCCAGTCAACAGACTTACAACATTCCCTGTACAACGAAAATTACTTTAGGGAGTGAACGCCCATGAATTGGCATCTAGCAACAATGGTTGCTTTTTAACTATCAAAGTCCACTCCCTCTCCGCCAATCTAGGCACTCTAAACAACAATACAACATCGCAGATGGATGTAACCCCAATAAAACCAGGGGACAGACAAATCTTCAGGGCAGCCTGACCACATTCATTCTATTGGGCAGGCTGTGGATCCTGCTGCCTTAGTAGAACTGTACTGAACTACTGATGTATAGTGCTGAAGAGATTCTGGAAGATCGACGTCAGCATAATCTATTACCGGGATAGCCATTGACAGATCCTCGGTGGAGAATGGTATACTGTAGCCAGAAAAGATCAATATTAATGCAAAATGGCAAATCAGTTGAGTACATTCCACATTAGCAAATATTAGCAAATATCAAGCGTAACCACAGATCGGTGAAGGCAAAGTATAATTTTTGGAAATATTTTCGTTACCTTAAGTCATCATCCAACAAGAAGGAATTTGACAGAAATTTTGGGTATCTTTGTTGACCATCTCCCGCATTGCAGCAACCACCTGAGAAATCTCAAAAATAAAATCAGAAATGTAAAGCAAAATGAATTCCAGAAAAATGAGAGCTCCAGGTTCAAGCTGATGAGGACCTACCTCGGTTGAAATGCCTTGGGTATTGTATTTGTCATCCCAATACATCGAGCATATTCTATAGATTTGGCGAACACTCAAGGACTACATAAAACACCAGAGAAATTACGAGTTAATGGTCTGCCATAAATGATGGCCAACTGCAAAAGCGTACATGATATGTGTTTTCATACCGGGCAAAGATCTTGCCTGATCTCCTCAAGCGTCTTTTTTCTCTTTTGGTGTATAACCTGTATAAATTTTGTGAGAATAGCCTAAAAGACAAACAACCAACACAAACAGAAGGGCGGGCAGCTTGTAAAATCAATTACCAAAAATCCGACAGCTTGTCTGATATAATTTAGCTCGTGCCAAGATGTACCCCAAACTGAAAAGAACATAAACTTGTGAAGACAGCTGAAAAGGCCCACAAACCCAACAAAACGATGCCAAAAAATCCAGTTCCAACAGGGCTTCTTACAAGCAGGATAAGAATGTACAATGACACCTACCTCCTCTGTGACATCAGTAATCCATTTCTCCAACAATGACAGACCAGCTTTCACGTATTCCCCATTGGAGAATGTACAACATTCACGTCGGAGAAGAAGACTGAGAAATGAATATATTAATGAAGGTGAAATAATCTCTTGTTTTTATTTATTTCAACCATATTAGAACAAGCATGTATCTTGAAGTGTCTGCATCCCATCATCCATAGCCTTCAATAAGTATATTACTTAACACACAAGCAGACACTTTTCTCATAACTAAATTATTTGCAAACTTAACAAAGATAGTTGTCCATTAAAATTTTTCAGTTGATAAATAAATATATATAGATATTCCTAGTAATTCATTCCTAGGACATTTAATGGCTAGCATGGTGGTTTCACATTTCATACCAAGTACCAAGTTACTGAGACGAGGAAACTACCTGTTAAACAACTGTATATTGATGAAAGAGAATAATTGTGTGATAAGTTTACGTATAAAGAAGGATGGCACCTGCAGCAAGCACAGATATTATATTAGACTCACTTGGAGTCTTGGACAAAGCATTAAAGGCTATCAGTGCCCCAATGATGAACTTTACAAAGGTCAATCCTTTCTCAGAACAGGACAGTAATAAGGCTTACATAATTTTCGCGCAATGTATCCATAAGCAAGTCAAGAAAATTGACGATATTGTCCCAGTTAGAGTTTGATGCCGGGTGGGCACCAACTCCAGTTGACTTGGATGTTTTTCCGGGTTGCCCACGTGTTGACTTTGGAGCCTGCATGTGAATCTCAGAAAGTTACCAAAATATCCAGTTATTCCAATGCAGTTAAATTGAGGAAACAATGATATACCTGAATGCAAAGATTAAGAAGAGGTGATATTTCCTTTTTTAGATTATCTCTGAGCTGCCCGAAGATCTTTTCGACACATGCAGTAAGCTGCTGTTTGAATAATATGGCTGGATACCTTGCATCAACTTGTGGTAGAGTATCACTGCGGCCTACAAACTTCGAAGGAGACCTCAGCGTCTGGAAGAAACATAAGTATTGTTATTCCAGTCAGAAGGCAAAATCAATCCTCAATGATTTCTTTAGAAAAAAAAATCAGGTGACAAAGATTACCTAGTACCCAAATTAAATGAAAAACAACTATGTTTATGCACAACTTACAAAACAATGAAAACAGATAATATTTTAAACAAGAATGTTTTCATGTCTCCTGACAACATTCTTACTTTGCATCCAAAAATGACTAATGCAACCAGCACAATAAGGCTTCAAAAATCATGACCCTTTCTAGTAACCGTAGACAAGTGTAGCAAAAGTGGCACAGCAGCCTAAGGATTAACGGATCCCACCACCTGCTTTGCACTCCTCAACCACTAGATACAACTCCAGATCCTTGATGACCATCAGTGACATTTGGTATGCGGTGTTTCAACGTTTGAAACTGATATGAGTAGATTTGTTTTAAAATATAGTCTTGCAATACTATGATTTTGCTACATTTTATAAATATATTATGGTGGATAATTCATATCAGAGCTGTATTTTGGGGACCATGTCTCTGTACAAAACAATACTCCCTCCATTCCAAAATGTAAGTCGTTTTGGCTTTTCTAGATTCATAGTTTTACTTTGTATCTAGACATGGTGTATATCCAGATGCATCGCAAAAGCTATATTCCTAGAAAAGCCAAAACGACTTACAATTTGATATGGAAGGAGTACTATTTATGACTATGATAGATTCAACATGAACAGAAATAATATTCATCATGCTCAAATTCCTTACTTGCGCTATCTTCCCTAGAGTTCCACCAGAACGACGAGACGGGGTAGCAAATAATCCATTTGACCGCAGATTCCTTTGCAGAAGGCATAGCAATGCAGAGGTATTGGACAACCAATAAGGTAATCTACCATCAGCTTCATTCCCCTGTAGTGAAACGAAAACAGAAAATCCCAAATTGAGTTTACATTGAGGACACACCTGGTGTAAACAATAAAATATATGGGCTCCAATTATTTTACCTTGAGGACATCATTTATGGCCTCAATCACATGATCAAAAATAGCTGTCCGCTCTGATTCAAAAGCACGCCAGTGCAGAAGACATTTGTAAATGATACATGCTGCAACTGGTTTGCCATCCTTATATCCTAAATTTTCTTTGATGCATTTCAATAAAATTTCATGATTTTGCTGCATGAAACAATAGCAAATATGAGATACCTCAAATTCTTTATAGACACCATGGCCAAAGGGCGCCTAGTCCAAGCGGTTAGGTAGCCCGGCGGCACTCCTCAGGTCCTGAGTTCGACTCCCCGTGGGAGCGAATTTCAGGCTGAGGTTAAAAAAATCCCATCGCCCGCCCCCAGGTGCCAAAGCGCAGTTAGGCCCCGGCCCGGTTCTCACAGGGTTACAGTACCACTGCGTCAGGATGGGGGCGGGGGTTCGGGGGTTTTTTCGATCTGTGTGAGAAGATCTTCTTAAGGGAAAAACCCGGGGCCATCATCCCCCCGCAGGTCGAGTTTTTATAGACACCATGGTCAGTAACAGAATATTAGCAACCTCATGGAGAAGTCATCAAATGAATTCGAAAATGAAGCACATCTATAACTTAAAGTCTCACAGACGAATTTACCTCATGCCTTTCAACAGGCAACCTCGATCTCCTTGATGCACTCAAAGTCTGTGGAAGAGAAGCCAGGTATTTTGTAGGTGTTGGGCTTTCCTACAATTTTAGTTCTCTGTCAAATTAAAGCTTCTTTTACAAGATCTGGGCAAGTGCAGTTACCCAAGTTGAAAGAAAAGAATAAGCTTACGTATATATGCTTTGGCTCACTGACGGGAAGCCCAATTGATGCAGAAAATTTCTGCATTCAGAAATCAAGTCCATGAATTAAACAAGAAAATTTTGTACAGTGTTGTCATTTTATTTTATTTTTTTGATTAATAAAGCAAACAGTGGGGGCCTCCCCTGCTGTATTCTCTCAAAAAAAAAATTTAAACGAGAAAGATATTGTAACTAAGTTTGACATCAAATAGAGAGTATTGCAATAGTATTGTAGTAGTCAGCAGTGGAGTCAGCAAAAAAAAAAGCATTGTATTGGGAAAGGGTAACAAAGAAAGGTTACCTCAGATAATGTCTTTGGAGCTACAGACAGACTGTTCATTGTCGGCATATTAAATGCCTTCTGTCTTAAGACATGATTTTCATTTTCCAAGTTTGTAAGTTTCTCCTGCAATCTGAATTCACGAAAACATAAATCATCATATTGTTCTCAAAAGGTCCACCAGAAACGTAGATGCCACATATTAATCATGCATCCTGCAGTTTTAGACACATATGGGAGCACAAAACATACTTGTCCAAGTTTTGCTGTAGATGGTTGCATTTCCCCTCGACGTCCTTCAATTTTTCCATTGTATCATCACTACTTTACGAGTCACAGCAAATTCGTTCTCCATTATTGAGTTCTTCATAGATAATGATTCGACTAGGTTCTGTGGAATGTAAAAGATATGGTTCAGCAAAAGCATAATCAAGGTATATGTCCCACTAGAAAGGCTAATTCAAGTTGAGAAAACAGAACATGCTTCCCACTAGACTAACAACCTTAGGGATTCAAAACAAAACCTTAGGGACTATGTTACTTTGCAAAATTTATATACTCCCGAGCTTAAGAATATGATGAAGACAGAAGTTATGAAACCTTGAGGTTGGAGTTTTCTTTTTCTGCTTCTGCTGACATAATCTTTTTACTCTGCAACATAGTAATCTCTCTCAAAGAATCGTCCAACTGCTTTTGGAGCAACAAATTTTTGTCATGTTCATTTTGAGCAGCTGACATAGCAGCAGCACATTCTGCGCTTAATGATTCAATTATTTTGTCACGCTTCAATATTTCTGCTGATTTTGACTCTTCACTGGCAGCCTGCATTTGAAAGTTGAATCACCAGGTGAATACAAAACCAACAATTATGAGTAATCGAATATAAAAATTTAGGTGGATTGCAGTTTTGTCATCCAACTTTCACAGGAGGCTCAATTTCATCCCTCAACTATAAAAAATGACCGTTTCAACATATTTTAAATTCTGCTTTGTATTCAATTCCCCAATAGGATTGACAACACCGATGTTTCAACATATCGATTAGCGAGTTTCTTTTGTTAGTCGCTGAATTCTTACTCTTGGTAGTAGCAGAATTCTTACTCTCTTGTTAGTCGCTGAATTCTTACTCTTGGTAGTAGCAGAATTCTTACTCTCATCGAGAGAGGATGACACTAGGAGTTGGGGCAATTTTCTGGTTTATTTCTCACACAAATGCCATGAACAGAGCCGGCTCCTCTCCTCCGCCTGTGCGACATGGGCCTGGCCGCGTCGTGGCTGTCGACAGTCTTGGCCCAATG